>NW_026904439.1:0-23848 GCF_024500275.1 Phycodurus eques | reverse complement strand
CTTAACGCTCGCCGTTCGGCCCCACAGCTGTCCAGAGACTCGGGGGAGGACTCCCCTGAAAGCTGTATTCCCACCGATCGTTTGTTTCAAATCTTAGCCACTAGCTCAAAAGTAAGCGCTAAAAAGTCTTGCCAAGTCACATAAGTCGTCATGTTACAATTTAGTCAATAAAGGCTACTACTGGAGCGAAAACCGGAGTGCTTTGACGCTCGCCGTGCAGGCCCCACGACCTCTGAGAGGCTTGGAAGTGGCCTCCCTGAAAGCTGGATTCCCAGGATTGTCTGTGTGAATTCCTAGCCCGCTAGGCTGAAATTAGAGCGACCTAAAGTCGTGCCGAAGTCAAATCGGTCGTCATGGTACTCCGAGCGAAACTGAGTGCTTTAAACGCTCGCCGCTCGGCCCCCACAGCCGTCCAGAGACTCGGGGGAGGACTACTAAAGCTGGATTCCCACCGATCGTGGGTTTCAAATCTTATCCCACGAGTCAAAAGTAAGCGCTAAAAACGTCTGC
The DNA here is from genome assembly GCF_024500275.1 of Phycodurus eques. Lineage (NCBI taxonomy): Eukaryota > Metazoa > Chordata > Actinopteri > Syngnathiformes > Syngnathidae > Phycodurus > Phycodurus eques. The sequence continues at coordinate 23,338 of NW_026904439.1, read as the reverse complement.
CAAAGTCACATAGGTGGTCATGTTACAATTTAGTCAATATAGGACTCCTACTGGAGCGAAACCGAATGCATTGACGCTCGCCGTTCGGCCCCACGACCTCGAGAGGCTTGGAAGAGGCCTCCCCTGAAAGCTGGATTCCCACCGATCGTTTGTTCAAATCTTAGCCAGTAGCTGAAAAGTAGGCGCTAAGAAGTCCTGCCAAAATCACATAGGTCGTCATGTTACAATTTAGCCAATAAAGGCCTCCTACTGGACCGAAACTGAGTGCTTTACGCTCGCCGCTCGGCCCCCACAGCCGTCCAGAGACTCGGGAAGGCCTCCCCTAAAAGCTGGATTCCCACCGATCGTTTTTTTCAAATCTTAGCCCAGTAGCTGAAAAGTAGGCGCAAAAAAGTCTGCCAAAGTCACATAGGTCGTTATGTTACAATTTAGTCAATAAAGGGACCTACTACTGGAGCGAAACCGAGTGCTTTGGACTGCTCGCGCGCTCGGCCCACAGCCGTCCAGAGACTCGGGGGAGGACTCCCCTGAAAGCTGGATTCCCACCGATCGTTTGTTTCAAATCTTAGCGCACTAGTGAAAGTAAAGCGCTAAAAAGTCTCTGCCAAAGTCACATAGGTTGTCATGTTACAATTTAGTCATAAAGGCCTACTACTGGAGCGAAACGAGTGCTTTGACGCTCGCCGTTCGGCCCACGCCTCCGAGAGGCTTGGAAGAGGCCTCCCCTGAAAGCTGGATTCCCACGCGATCGTTTCGTTCAAATCTTAGCCCAGTAGCTGAAAAGTAGGCGCTAAAAAGTCCTGCCAAAATCACATAGGTCGTCATGTTACAATTTAGTCAATAAAGTCCGCCTACTGGACCGAAACTGAGTGCTTTAACGCTCGCCGCTCGGCCCCACGAGCCGCCCAGGACACTCGGGGGAGGGCCTCCCTTGAAAGCTGGATTCCAAGGCTGTTTGTGTAATTCCAATAGCCCGCTAGGTAGAAATTAAGCGAACTAAAGTCGTGCCGAAAGTCAAATCGTCGTCATGGTACCGAGCGAAACTGAGTGCTTTAACGCTCGCCGCTCGGCCCCACAGCCTTCCAGAGACTCGGGGGAGGACGACCCGGAAAGCTGGATTCCCACCGATCGTTTGTTTCAAATCTTAGCGCACTAGGTCAAAAGTAAGCTCGCTATAAACAGTCTCTGCCAAAGTCACATAGGTCGTCATGTACAATTTAGTCAGATAGGCCTACTACTGGAGCGAAACCGAGTGCTTTGACGCTCGCCGTTGGCCCCACGACCTCGAGAGGCTTGGAAGTAGGCCTCCCCTGAAAGCTGGATTCCCACGAGCGTGTTGTTTCAACTCTCGCCCAGTAGCTAAAAAGTAGGCGCTAAAAAGTCCTGCCAAGTCACATAGGTCGTCATGTCAATTTAGCAATAAACCTACTACTGGAGCGATACAGAGTGCTTTGACGCTCGCAGCGTCGGCTCTCACAGCTCCGAGAGGCTTGGAAGAGGCCTCCCTTGAAAGCTGATTCCCAGGCTCTGGTTTGTGTAAATCTTAGCCCGCTAGGTAGAAATAAGCGACCTAAGTCGCTGCCGAAGTCATCGGTCGTCATGGTACTCGGACGCGAAACGAGTGCTTAACGCTCGCCGTTCGCCCCACAGCTGTCCAGAGACTGGGGAGGACTCCCCTGAAAGCTGGATTCCCACCGATCGTTTGTTCAAATCTTAGCCCACTAGCTCAAAGTAAGCGCTAAAAGTCTTGCCAAAGTCACATAAGTCGTCATGTTACAATTTAGTCATAAAGGCCTACTACTGGGCGAAAACGAGTGCTTTGACGCTCGCGATAGGCCCCAGCGACCTCTGAGAGGCTTGGATGGCCTCCCCAAAAGCTGGATTCCCAAGGATTGTCTGTGTAATCCTAGCCCGCTAGGCTGAAATTAGCGACCTAAAGTCGTGCCAAGTCAAATCGGTCGTCATGGTACTCGAGCGAAACGAGTGCTTTAACGCTCGCGCTCGGGCCCCACAGCCGTCCAGAGACTCGGGGGAGGACTACCCAGAAAGCTGGATTCCCACCGATCGTTGGTTCAAATCTTACGCACGAGGTCAAAAGTAAGCGCTAAACGTCTGCCAAAGTCACATAGGTTGTCATGTTACAATTTAGTCAATATAGGCTCCTACTGGAGCGAAACCGAATGCATTGACGCTCGCCGTTCGGACCACGACCTCCGAGAGGCTTGAAGAGGCCTCCCCTGAAAGCGGGATTCCCACCGATCGTTTTTAAATCTTAGCCCAGTAGCTGAAAAGTAGGCGCTAAGAAGTCCTGCAAAATCCACATAGGTCGTCATGTTACAATTTAGCCAATAAAGGCCTCCTACTGGACCGAACTGAGTGCTTTAACGCTCGCCGCTCGGCCCCACAGCCGTCCAGAGACTCGGGGAGGCCTCCCTAAAGCTGGATTCCACGATCGTTTTTTTCAAATCTTAGCCCAGTAGCTGAAAAGTAGGCGCAAAAAAGTCTTGCCAAAGTCACATAGGTCGTTATGTTACAATTAGTCAATAAAGACCTACTACTGAGCGAAACCGAGTGCTTAACGCTCGCCGCTCGGCCCCACAGCCGTCCAGAGATCGGGGAGGACTCCCTGAAAGCTGGATTCCCACCGATCGTTTGTTTCAAATCTTAGCGCACTAGGTGAAAAGTAAGCGCTAAAAAGTCCTGCCAAAGTCACATAGGTTGTCATGTTACAATTTAGTCAATAAAGGCCTACTACTGGAGCGAACCGAGTGCTTTGACGCTCGCCGTTCGGGCCACGCCCTCCGAGAGGCTTGGAAGAGGCCTCCCTGAAAGCTGGATTCCCACCGATCGTTTCTTTCAAATCTTAGCCCAGTAGCTGTAAAGTAGGCGCTAAAAAGTCCTCCAAAATCACATAGGTCGTCATGTTACAATTTAGTCAATAAAAGTCCGCCTACTGACCGAACTGAGTGCTTTAACGCGTCGCCGCTCGGCCCCACACGCCAGACCTCGGGGGAGGCCTCCTTTAAAAGCTGGATTCCCAGGCTTGTTTGTGTAAATTCCTAGCCCGCTAGCGTAAAATAGGCGAACTAAAGTCGTGCCGAAGTCAAATCGGTCGTCATGGTACTCGACGCGAAACTGAGTGCTTTAACGCTCGCCGCTCGGCCCCACAGCCGTCCAGAGACTCGGGGGAGGACGACCCGGAAAGCTGGATTCCCACACGATCGTTTGTTTCAAATCTTAGCGCACTAGGTCAAAGTAGCGCTACGTCCTGCCAAAGTCACATAGGTGTCATGTTACAATTAGTCAATTAAGGCTCCTACTGGAGCGAAACCGAGTTGCTTTGACGCTCGCCGTTCGGCCCACGACCTCCGAGAGGCTTGGAAGAGGCCTCCCCTGAAAGCTGGATTCCCACCGATCGTTTGTTTCAAATCTTCGCCCAGTAGCTAAAAGTAGGCGCTAAAAAGTCCTGCCAAAGTCACATAGGTCGTCATGTACAATTAGTCAATACAACCCTATACTGGAGCGAAAACAGAGTGCTTTGACGCTCGCCGGTTCGGCTCACGAGCTCCGAGAGGCTCGAAAAGGTCCCTCCCTTGAGCTGGATTCCAAGGCTTGTTTGTGTAAATTCTTACGCTCCGCTCGGTCGAAATTAAGCGACCTAAGTCGGCGAAGTCAAATCGGTCGTCTGGTCTCGAGAAACTGAGTGCGTTACGGCTCGCATAGCCGACCGAGAGACAAGAGCGAAAGGGAGGCCTCCCCTGAAAGCTGGATTCCCACGCTCGTTTGTCTCAAATCTAAGCGCATAGGTAGAAAAGTAATGCGCGAAATAAAGTCTGCCGGAAGTCACATCGGCTTGTCATGGTACAATAGTCAATACAGCCTACGACTGCGCGAAACCGAGTGATCTTGACGCTCGCCGTTCGGGCCCCACGCCAGCTCCAGAGGCTTGGAGAGGCCTCCCTGAAGCTGGATTCCCACTGATGTTTTTCAAATTCTTAGCGCACTAGGTGCAAAAGTAAGCGCTAAAACGTCGTGCCAAGTCACATAGTCTGTCATGTTACATTAGTCATAAGGCCTACTACGGAGCGGAAACGAGTGCTTTGACGCTCGCCGTCGGCCCACGCCCTCGAGATTCGAGGCCTCCCCTGAAAGCTGATTCCACCGACGTTTGTTTCAAATTAGCCCATAGCTGAAAAGTAGGCGCTCAAAAGTCCTGCCAAAGTCACATAGTCGTCATGTTACAATTAGTCAAAAGCACCTACTGGACGAAAATGAGTCTTTACGCTCGCCGTGGCCCCAAAGCTCTGAACTCGCTCCCTGAAAGCTGGATCAAGGCTTGTCTGTGTAATTCCTAGCCCGCTAGGTGAAATTAAGCGACTAAAGTCGTGCCGAGTCAAATCGGTCGTCATGGTACCAGCGATTATGAGTGCTTTAACGCTCGCCGCTCGGCCCCACAGCCGTCCAGAGACTCGGGGCGAGGACACAGAAAGCTGTGATTCCCACGATCGTGGTTCACTTCGGCCCACGAGCTCGAAAGTAGGCGCTAAAAGTCCGCCAAAGTCCCATAGGTCGTCATGTTAAATTTAGTCAATATACACTACTGAGCGCAACGATGCTTTGACTCTCGCCAGTTCGGCCCACGGCTCGAGAGGCTTGGAAGAGGCCTCCCTGAAGTGGATTCCTACTTGTTTGTGTAAATCTTAGCCAGTAGCTAGAAATAGCGCTAAAGTCGTGCCGAAGTCAAATCGGTCGTTCATGTACTCGAGCGAAAACTGAGTGCTTAACGCTCGCCCTTCGGCCCACAGCCGTCCAGAGACTCGGGGGAGGACTCTGAAAGCTGGATTCCCACAGATCGTTTGTTTCAAATCTTAGCGCTAGGTGAAAAGTAAGCGCTAAAAAGTCCTGCCAAAGTCACATAGGTGTCATGTTACAATTTAGTCAATAAAGGCCTACTACTGAGCGAAACGAGTGCTTTGACGCTCGCCGTTCGGGCCCACGCCCTCCGAGAGGCTGGAAGACGCCTCCCCTGAAAGCTGGATTCCACCGATTGTTTCTTTCCAAATCTTAGCGCACTAGGTGAAAAGTAAGCGCTAAAAGGTCCTGCCAAAGTCACATAGGTTTGTCATGGTACAATTTAGTCAATAAAGGCCTACTACTGGAGCGAAACCGAGTGCTTTGACGCTCGCCGTTCGGGCCCACGCCCTCGAGAGGCTTGGAAGAGGCCTCCCTGAAAGCTGGATTCCCACCGATCGTTTCTTTCAAATCTTAGCCCAGTAGCTGAAAAGTAGGCGCTAAAAAGTCCTGCAAAATCACATAGGTCGTCATGTTACAATTTAGTCAATAAAGTCCGCCTACTGGACCGAAACTGAGTGCTTTAACGTCGCCGCTCGGCCCCACAGCCGTCCAGACACTCGGGGGAGGCCTCCCTTGAAAGCTGGATTCCCAAGGCTTGTTTGTGTAAATTCTAGCCAGCTAGTGAAATAAGCGAACTAAAGTCGTGCCAAGTCAAAATCGGTCGTCATTGGTACTCGAGCGAAACTGAGTGCTTTAACGCTCGCCGCTCGGCCCACAGCCGTCCAGAGCCTCGGGGAGGACGACCCGGTGAAAGCTGGCAAAGATGGATCCCACACGATCGTTTGTTTCAACTCTATTCGCCCAGTAGCTGAAAAGTAGGCGCTACTAAAGAAAAAGTCCTGCAAAGTCACATAGGTGGTCATGTTACAACTTAGGCAACTAAAACCCTACTACTGAGAGCGAAACAGCCCGAGTGCTTGACGCTCAGCCACGTTCGGCCTCACGAGGCTCGAGAGGCTTGGAAGAGGCCTCCCTTGAAAGCTGGAGTCCCCAACGCTTGTTGTAGTGTAAATGTCTAGCCCGCTAGATAGAAATTAAGCGACCTAAAGTCGTGCCGAAGTCAATCGGTCGTCATGGTACTCGAGCGAAACAGGAGTGCTTTAAACGCTCGCCGTCAGCCCCACAGCCGTCCAGAGACTCGGGGGAGGATACCCCTGAAGCTGGATTCACCGATCGTTGTTTCAAATCTTAGCGCACTAGGTGAAAAGTAAGCGCTAAAATCGTGCCAAAGTCACATAGGTTGTCATGTTACAATTAGTCAATAAAGGCCTACTACTGAGCGAAACCGAGTGCTTTGACGCTCGCCGTTCGGGCCCACGCCTCCGAGAGGCTTGGAAGAGGCCCTCCCCTGAAAGCTGGATTCCACCGATCGTTGTCTTTCAAATCTTAGCCAGTAGCTGAAAAGTAGGCGCTAAAAGTCCTGCCAAAATCACATAGGTCGTCATGTTACAATTTAGTCAATAAAGCACACTGGAGCGAAACAGAGTGCTTTGACGCTCGCCGCTCGGGCCTCACGAGCCGTCCGAGAGGCACTCGAGAGCCTCCTTGAAAGCTGGATTCCAAGGCTTGTTTGTGTCAATTCTAGCCCGCTAGGTAGAAATTAGCGACGTAAAGTCGTGCCGAAGTCAAACCTGGTCGATTCATGCGTCCTCGAGCGAAACTGAGTGCATTTAACGCACGCGCTCGGCACAAGCCGTCCAGAGACTCGAGCGGAAGACGCTCGAAAGCTGGATTCCACCGAGCGTTGTTTCATCTTAGCGCACTAGGTGAAAAGTAAGCGCTTAAAAACGTCCTGCCAAAGTCACATAGGTCGTCATGTTACAATTTAGTCAATTAAAAACCCTACTACTGGAGCGAACCAGAGTGCTTTGACGCTCGCCGTTGGCCTCACCGAGCTCCGAGAGGCTTGGAAGAGGCCATCTCCCTTGAAAGCTGGATTCCCAAGGTTGTTTGTCGTAAATTCTTAGCCCGCATAGGTAGAATTAAGCGAACCTAAAGTCGTGCCGAAGTCAAATCGGTCGTCATGGTACTCGAGCGAACGGTAAGATGAGTGCTTTAACGCTCGCCGCTCGGCCACAGCCGTCAGAGACTCGGGGAGGACTCCCTGAAAGCTGGATTCCACCGATCGTTTGGTTTCAAAATCTTGGCGCACTAGGTGAACAGTAAGCGCTTAAAAAGTCCTGCCAAAGTCACATAGGTTGTCATGTACAATTTAGTCAATCAAGGCCTACTACTGGATGCGAAACCGAGTGCTTTGAAACGCTCGCCGTTCGGGCCCACGCCCTCGAGAGGCTTGAAGAGGCCGCCCTGAAAGCTGGATTCCCACCGATCGTTCTTTCAAATCTCTAGCCCAGTGAGCTGAAAAGTAGGCGCTAAAAGTCCTCCCATGCAAAATCACATAGGTCGTCATGTTACAATGTAGTCATAAAACGCCGCCTACTGGACCGAAACTGAGTGCTTTAACGCTCGCCGCTCGGCAGCCGTCCAGACACTCGGGGAGGCCTCCCTGAAGCTGGATTCCCAGGCTTGTTTGTGTAAATTCCTAGCCCGCTAGGTAGAATTAAGCGAACTAAAGTCGTGCGAAGTCAAATCGGCGTACATGGTAACTATCGAGCGAAACTGAGTGCTTACGCGTCGCACGCTCGCCCCACAGCACCCGCCTCCAGGAGACTCGGGGGAGGACGACCCGGAAAGCTGATTCCACCGATCGTTCGTTTTCAAATCGTCGCGCACGTAGGTGAAAAGTAGGCGCTAAAACGTCCTGCCACAGTCACATAGGTCGTTCATGTTACAATTTAGTCAATAAAAACCCTACTACTGGAGCGAAAACAGAGTGCTTGACGCTCGGCGTTCGGCCTCACGAGCTCCGAGAGGCTTGGAAGAGGCCTCCCTTGAAAGCTGGATTCCCAAGGCTTGTTTGTGTAAATTCTTAGCCCGCTAGGTAGAAAATAAGCGACCTAAAGTGTGCCGAAGTCAAAATCGGTGTCATGGTACGTCGAGCGAAACTGAGTGCTTTAATGATCGCCGCTGGCCCCATAGTCCGTCCAGAGAATGGGGGAGGACTCCCCTGAAAGCGGATTCCCAACGATCGATTGTTCAAATCTGAGCGCATAGGTGAAAAGTAAGCGCTAAAAAGTCCTGCCAAAGTCACATAGGTTGTCATGTTACATTTAGTCAATAAAGGCCTACTACTGGAGCGAAACCGAGTGCTTTAACGCTCGCGTTCGGGCCCACGCCCTCCGAGAGGCTTGGAAAGAGGCCTCCCTGAAAGCTGGGATCACCCACCGATCGTGTTCTTTCAAATCTTAGCCCAGTACGTAGCTGAAAAAGTAAGGCGCTAAAAAAGTCCTGCCAACTCACATAGGTCGTCATTTACAATTTAGTCAATAAAGTCCGCCTTACTGCACCGAAACTGAGGCTGTAACGCTCGCCGCTCGGCCCCCCCCCACACCAAGCCGTCCAGACACCTCGCGACGGGAGGGCCTCCCTTGAAAGCTGGGATTCCCAAGGCTTGTTGGCTGTAAATCTTAGACCGCTAGGTTAGAAATAAGCGACCTAAAGTCGTGCTGAAGTCAAAAATCGGTCGTCATGGTACTCACGAGCGAAACTGAGTGCTTTAACGCTCGCCGCTCGGGGGGGTCCCCACAGCCGTCCAGAGACTCGGGGGAGGACTCCCCTGAAAGCTGGATTCCCAACGAATCGTTTTTTTCAAATCTTAGCGCACTAGGTGAAAGTAAGCGCTAAAAAGTCCTGCCAAAGTACATAGGTTGTCATGTTACAATTTAGTCAATAAAGGGCCTCTTAATACTGGGAGCGAAAACCGAGGGCTTTGACGCTCGCCGTTCGGGCCCACGCCCTCCGAGAGGCTTGGAAGAGGCCTTCCCCTGAAAGCTGGATTCCCACCCGATCGGTTTCTTTCAATCTTAGCCCAGTAAGCTGAAAAGTAGGCGCTAAAAAAAGTCTGCCCAAAATTCACATAGGTCGTCATGTTACAATTTAGTCAATAAAGTTCCGCCTACTGACCGAAACTGAGGCTGTAAACGCTCGCGCTCCGGCACCACAGCCGTCAGACACTCGGGGGAGGCTCCTCCCTTGAAAAGCTGGATTCCCAAGGCTGTTGTGTAAATCATAGACCCGCTAGTAGTAGAAATTAAGCGAATAAAGTCGTGCCGAAGTCAAATCGGTGTCATGGTACTCGGGCGAAAATGAGTGCTTTAACGCTCGCCGCTCGGCCCCCAAAGCCTCGTCCAGAGCACTCGGGGGAGGACGACCCGGGAAAGCTGGATTTCCCACCGATCGTTTGTTTCAAATCTTAGCGCACTAGGTCAAAAGTAAGACGCTTTAAAACGTCCTGCAAAGTCACATAGGTTGTCATGTTACAATTTAGTCAATAAGGCCTCCTACTGGAGCGAAACCGACTGTGTGCTTTGACGCTCGCCAGTTCGGCCCACGACTTCCGATGATAGAGATGGGACTTGGCTTAGAGAGGCCTCCCTGAAAGATGGATTCCACCGACGTTTGTTTCAAATCTTCGCCCCGTAGCTCAGAAAAGAGGGCTAAAAAGTAATGCAAAGTCACATAGGTCGTCATGTTACAATTCTTAGTTCAATAAAAACCCTACTACTGGAGCGAAACAGAGTGCTTTGACGCTCGCCGTTCTGCCTCACGACCTCTGAGAGGTTGGAAAGAGTTCTCCCTGGAAGCTGGATTCCCAAGGATTGTCTGTGTAATTCTTAGCCCGCTAGGTAGAAATTTTTTTTTTTTCTTTTTTTTTTTTTTTTTTTTTTTTTTTAAGCGACTAAAGTAGTGACGAAGTCAAATCGGTCGTCATGATACTCGAGCGAAAACTGAGTGCTTTAACGCCTCGCGCTGGCCCCACAAGCCGTCCAGAGGACGCGGGGGAGGGATCCCCTGAAAGCTGGATTCCCACCGATCGTTTGTTTCAAATCTAGCCCGCAATAGGTCAAAAAGTAAGCGCTAAAAAAGTCCTGCCAAAATCACATAGCTGTCGTCCATGTTACAATTTAGTCAATAAAGGCCTACTACTGAAGCATCGAAAACCGGAATGTGCTTTGACGCTCGCCGCTACGCCCCACAGCCGTCAGAGACTCGGGGAGGGTCACTCCCCTGAAAGCTGGATTCCCACGATCGGTTGTTTTCAAAATCATCGCCCAGTAGCTGAAAAGTCAGCGCTCTAAAAAAAGTCATGCCAAAGTCACATAGGTCGTCAGTTACAATTTAGTCAATAAAACCCTACTTACTGCGACGCGAAACAGAGTTGCTGGACGCTTTTTTTTTATTTCGCCGTTCGCCTCCGAGCTCGAGAGGCTTGGAAGGAGGCCGACCTTGAAAGCTGGATTCCCAAGGGCTTGTTTGTGTAAATTCCTAGCCGCTAAGTAGAAATTAAAGCGACCTAAAGTCGTGCCGAAGTCAAATCGGTCGTTAATGGTACTCGAGCGGAAACTGAGTTGCTTTACGTCGCCCCCACAGCCGTCCGAGACTCGGGGGAGGACTCACCTCTGAACCGCTGGATTCCACCGATCGTTGTTTCAAATCTTAGCGAACTAGGTCAAAAGTAGCGCTAAAAACGTCCTGCCAAAGTCACATAGGTTGTCATGTTACCATTTAGTCAATATAGGCCTCCTACTGGAGCGAAAAACTGATGCATTGAGCTAGGCCGTTCGGGCCCCAAGACCTCCGAGAGGCTTGGAAGAGGCCTCCCTGAAAGCTGGATTCCACGATCGTTTGTTATAAAATCTTAGCCCAGTAGCTGAAAAGTAGGCGCTAAGAAGGTCCTGCCAAATCCACATAGGTCGTCATGTTACAATTTAGCCATAAAGGGCCTCCTACTGGACCGAAACGAAGTGCTTTAACGCTCGCGATCGTCCCACAGCCGTTCAGAGACTCGGGGGGAGGCCTCCCTAAAAGCTGGATTCCCACCGATCGTTTGTTTCAATCTTCGCCCAGTAGCTGAAAAGTAGCGCTAAAAAAGCCTGCCAAAGTCCATAGGCTCATGTACAAATTTAGTCAATAAAACCCTACTACTGGAGCGAAAAGAGTGCTGGACGCTCGCGTTCGGCCTCACGAGCTCCGAGAGGCTTGGAAGAGGCCTCCCTGAAAGCTGGATTCCCAAGGCTGTTGTGTAAATCTTAGCCCGCTAGGAGAAATTAAAGCGACCTAAAGTCGTTGCCGAAGCAATCGGTCGTCATGGTACTCGAGCGAAACTGAGTGCTTAATGCTCGCCGCTCGGCCCCATAGCCGTCCAGAGACATCGGGGGATGACTCCCCTGAAAGTGGATTCCCACCGAATCGGATTGTTCAAATCTCGAGGCGCACTAGGTTGAAAAGTAAGCGCTTAAAAGTCCTGCCAACAGTCAATAGGTTGTCATGATTACAATTTAGTCATAAAGGCCTACTCTGGCGCCGAAAAACGAGTGCTTTAACGCTGCCGTTCGGGCCCCGCCCTCGAGAGAGAGGCTGGAAGAGGCCTCCCCTGAAAGGCTGGATTCCACCGATCGTTTCTTTCAAATCTTAGCCCAGTAGCGAAAAGTAGGCGCTAAAAGTCCTGCCAAAATCACATAGGTCGCAGTTACAATTTAGTCAATAAAGTACGCTACTGGACCGAAACTGAGTGCTTTAACGCTCGCCGCTCGGCCACACAGCCGTCCAGACACTCGGGGAGGGCCTCCCTTGCAAGAGGGAGCCCAAGGCTTGTTTGTGTAAATTCTTAGCCGCTAGGTAGAAATTAAGCGAACCTAAAAGTCGTGCCGAAGTCAAATCGGGTAGTCAGGTACTCGAGCGAAACCTGAGGATGCTTTAACGACTCGCCGCTCGGCCCACAGCCGTCCAGATTGACTCGGGGACGAGGACTCCCCTCGAAAGCTGGATCTTTTCCCACCGATCGTTTGTTTCAAAATCTTAGGTAGTCTGCACACTAGGTGAAAAAGTACACGCGCCTTAAAGATGAAGCAGTCCTGCCAAAATGTCACCATAGGTTGTCATGTTACAATTTAGTCAATAAGGCTACTACTGGAGCGAACCCGAGTGCTTTGACGCTCGCCGTTCGGGCCCACGCCCTCCGAGAGGCTTGGAAAGGCCTCCCCTGAAAGCTGGATTCCACCAATCGTTTCTTTCAAATCTTAGCCCAGTAGCTGAAAAGTAGGCGCTAAAGTCCTGCCAAACTCACATAGGTCGTAATGTTACAATTAGTCAATAAAGTCCGCCTACTGGACCGAAACTGAGTGCTTTAACGCTCGCGCTCGGCCCCACAGCCGGTCAGGACACTCGGGGGAGGGCCTCCCTGAAGATGGATTCCCAAGGCTTGTTTGTGTAAATTCTAGCCCGCTAGTGTAGAAATTAAGCGAACTAAAGTCGTGCCGAAGTCAAAATCGGTCGTCCATGGTTACTCGAGCGAAACTGAGTGCTTTCAACGCCCGCCGCTCGGCCCCACAGCCGTCCAGAGACTCGGGGTCGGGACGACCCGGAAAACTGGATTCCCACCGATCGTTTGTTTCACATCTTAGCGCACTAGGTCAAAAGTAAGCGCTAAAACGGTCCGCCAAGTCACATAGGTTGTTTCATGTTACAATTTAGTCAATTATAGGACTCCTACTTTGCTCCCCCCGAAACCGGAGTGCTTGGACGCTCGCCGTTCGGACCCACGACTCCGAGAGGCTTGGAAGAGGCCTCCCACTGGAAAGCGGATCCCACCGATCGTCGTTTCAAATCTTCGCCAGTAGCTGAAAAGTAGGCGTAAGAAGTCCTGCCAAAATCACATAGGTCGTCATGTTACAATTTACTCAATAAAGGCCTCCTATGGACCCCGAAACGCGTGCTTTAACAGGCTCGCCGCTCGGCCCACAGCCGTCCAGAGCCTCGGGGAGGACTCTTGAAAGCTGATTCCCAGCGATCGTTGTGTTTCAAATCATCAGCCAGTAGCTGAAAAGTAGGCGCTAAAAAAGTCCTCTGCCAAGTGATCACCATATGCGTCGTCATGTTACAATTTAGTCAATAAAACCCTACTACTGAGATCGCGAAGAGCAGAGATGCTGTTGCGTGGACGCTCGCCACCAGGTGCTGGCCTCACACGAGCTCGAGAGCTTGGAAGAGCTCTCCTCACTCACTTGAAAGCTACGGATCCCAAGGCGTGTGTTCGTGTCAAATGTGTAAATTCCTAGCCCGCCTAGGTAGAAATTAAGCGACCTAAAGTCGTGCCGAAGTCAAATCGGTCGTATCATGGTACTCGAGCGAAACTGAGTGCTTTAACGCTCGCCCCCACAGCCGTCCAGAGACTCGGGGGAGGACTCGGAAAGCTGCGATTCCCACGGATCGTTTGTTTCAAATCTAGCGCACTAGGTCAAAAGTGAAAGCGCTCTAACCTAAAACGTCCTGCCAAGTCACATTAGGTTGTCATGTTACAATTTATGTCACTATATAGGGCCGCCTACTGGAGCGAAAACAGAGTGCATTGACGCTCGCGTTCGGCCCCACGAAGCTCCGAGACGGCTTGTGGGAAAGAGGCCTCTCTCCCCTGGGGAAAAGCTGGATCCACCGATCGTTTTGTTTAAATCTTAGCCCAGTAGTGCTGAAAAGTAGGCGCTAAGAAGTCCTGGCCAAAATCACATAGGTCGTCATGTTACAATTTAGCCAATATATAAAGGCCTCCTACTGACCACGAAACTGAGTGCTTTAACGCTCGCCGCTCGCGCGACAGCCGTCAGAGACTCGGGGATGGCCTCTAAAAGCTGGACTTCCACCGATCGTGTTTCAAATCTGCGCCCAGTAGCTGAAAAGTACGGCGCACAAGTCTACTGCCAAAGTCACATAGGTCGTCAGTGTTACAATTTAGTCAATAAAGACCTACTACTGGAGCGAAAACCGAGTGCTTTGACGCTCGCCGTTCGGCCCACACGACCTCTGAGAGGCTTGGAGAGGCCCTCCCCTGAAAGCTGGATTCCAAAAGGATTGTCTGTGTGACATTCCTAGCCCGCCTAGCTGAAATTAAGCGACCTAAAGTCGTGCCGAGAGCATATCGGTCGTCATGGTACTCGAGCAAAACTGAGCGCTTTAACGCTCGCCGCTCGGCCCCACAGCCGTCCAGAGACTAGGGGGAGGACTCCCCTTGAAGCTGGATTCCCACCGATCGTTTCGTTTACAAATCTTAGCGCACTAGGTCAAACGTAAGCGCTAGTGCTGGCCCACCCAATCACATAGGTTGTCATGTCACAATTTAGTCAATACAGGCTCCTACTGTAGCGAAAGCACGAGGCGTTGACGCTCGCCGTTCGGCCCCACAGCCGACGTCCAGAGTGTCTCGGGGAGGCAATATCCTATCCCCTGAAAGCTGGATTCCCACACGATCGTTTGTTTCAAATCTTAGCCCACTAGCTCAACGTAGGCGCTCTATGTCTTGCCAAAGAAAAAGTCACATGGTCGTCCCGTTACAATTTAGTCAATAAAGGCCGACTACTGGAGAGAGAGCTGCGTGCTTAACGCTCGCCGTCGGCCCCACAACCTCCGATTGAGGCTCTTGGAAGAGCTCTCTCCCTGAAAGCTGGATTCCCACCGATCGTGTATTTGTTTCAAATCTTCGCCCAGTAACTGAAAAGACGGCGCTAAAAAGTCCTGCCAAAATCACATCGGTCGTCATGTGTTACAATTTAGTCAATAAAGGCATACTACTGTGAGCTGATAAACCTGATAGTGCTTTGACGCTCTGCCGTCGGCCTCACGACCTCTGAGAGGCTTGGAAGAGTTGCTCCCCTGAACTGAAAAGCTGGAGTCCCAAGGACTGTCTGTGGTGAATTCCTAGCCCGCTAGGCTGAAATTAAGCGACCTAAAGTCGTGCGTTGCCGGGAAGTCAAAGTCGTCGTCTTCATGTACTACGATGCGAAAACTGAGGCTTTAACGCTCGCCGTTCGGCCCCACATCCGCCTCCATGTGAGACTCGGGAGGAACTCTGACCCTGAAGCTTGGTGAAAGCTGGATTCCCACCGATAGTGTGTTTCAAATCTTAGCGCCACTAGGTCAAAAGTAAGCGCTAAAAAGTCCTGCCAAAGCTCACATAGGTCTGTCATGTTACAATTTAGTCAATAATAGAGGCCTACGACTGGAGCGAAACACCGAGTGCTTTGACGCTCGCCGTTTCGGCGCCCACGGACGTCTGAGAGCTTGAAGATGCCTCCCTGAAAGCTTGGATTCCCAAGGAATTGTCTGTGTGAATTCCTAGCCGTTAGGCTGAAAATTATGCGACCTAAGTCGTGCCGAAGTCAAATCGTCGTCATGGTACTCGAGCGAAAACTGAATGCTGTTAACGCTCGCCGCTCGGCCTCACAGCAGTCCAGAGGACTGGGGAGGACCCCCTGAAAGCTGGATTTACCACCGATATGTTTGTTTCAAATCGTAGCCCACTAGCTCAAAAGTAAGCGCTAAAAAAGTCATGCCAAAATCACATAGGTCGTCAGTTACAATTTAGTTAATAAGGCCAACTACTGGAAGACGAGTGCACTTTGACGCTCGCCGTTCGCCTCCCAAGCCGTCAGAGGACTGGGGGAGGCCTTCCCTGAAAGCTGATTCCCACGATCGTTGTGCAAAATCTTAGCCCACTAGCTCTAAAGTAAGCGCTTAAAAAGTCTTACCCAAAGTCACATAGTCGTCAGTGACAATTTAGCCATAAAAGGGGCCTACTACTGGAGCGGAAAACCGAGTGCCTTTGACGCTCGCGTTCGGCCTCACGAGCTCCGAGAGGCTTGGAAGAGGCCTCCCTTGAAAGCTGGATTCCCAAGGCTTGTCTGTTGGAAATTCTAGCCCGCTAGGGCAGAAATAGGCGACCTAAAGTCGTGCCGAAGTCAAATTCGGTCGTTCATGGGTACTCGAGCGAAACTGAGTTGCTTTAACGCCGCCCCCACAGTCCATCCGAGGACTCGGGGAGGACTCCCTCTGAAAGCTGGCTCCCACGGATCGTTTGTTTAAAATCTTAGCGCAACTCGTTCAAAAGTAAGCGCTAAAAAGGTCCTTGCCAAAATCACATAGTTCGTCATGTTCCAATTTATCAATAAAGGCCTACTACGGGAGCGAAACAGAATTGCTTTGAACGCTCTCCGTTCGGCCCCAGACCTCTGAGAGGCCTTGGAAGAGGCCTCCCCTGAAACTGGGATCCCAAGGATTGTCTGTGTGAATTCATAGCCCGTTAGCTGAAATAAGCGACCTAAAGTCGTGCCCGAAGTCCAATCGGTCGTCATGGTACTCGGAGCGAAAACTGAATGCTTAACGCTCGCCCCTCACAGCGTTCCAGAGACTCGGGGGAGGACTCCCCTGAAACGCTGGATTACACCGATAATTGTTTCAAATCTTAGCCCACTAGCTCAAAGAGCGCTAAAAGTCTGCCAAAAATCACATAGGTCGTCAGTTACAATTTACGTCATAAATGGCTACTACTAGCCGGACCGAAACCGAGTGCTATTGACGCTCGCCGTCGCCCCCACAGCCGTCCAGAGGACTCGGTGGAGGCCTACCTGAAAGCTGGATTACCCACCGATACGTTTGTTCAAATCATAGCCAGTAGCTCAAAGTATTAGCGCGACTAAAATAGTCCTGCCAAAGTCACATAGGTTCGTCATGTTACAATTTAGTCAATAAAGCCCACTACTGGAAAGAAACCGAGTGCTTTGACGCTAGCGTTTCGCCCCACAGCGTCCAGAGACTCGGGGGAGGCACTCCTCGACAAGCTGGATTCCCACGATCGTTTGTTTCAAATCTTAGCCCACTAGCTTTCCAAGTAAGCAATAAAAAGTCCTGCCAAGTCACATAGGTCGTCATGTTACAATTTAGTCAAAGGCCAAGACTGGAGCGAAACCGAGTGCTTTGCACGCTCGACGGTTCGCCGGCGCGCGACCTCGAGAGGACTCGGAAGCAGGAGCGCTCCCTTGAAAGCTCAGGATTCTCCAGGGCTTGTCTGTGCTAAATTCCTAGCCAGCATAGGCAGAATTATGGCGACTCAAAGTCGCTACTGATGCCGAAGTCTAAATCGCGTCGTCATGGTACTCATGCGTACGCGAGTGAAAAACTGCAGATGCTTTAACGCTCGCGCTCGGCCCAAAGCGTCCAGAGACTCGGGGAGGACCTTCCCCTGAGGAAAGCTGATTCTCCCCGATCAGTTATAGTTCAAATGTTAGCCGCACTAGCGTCAAAAGTAAGCGTCCTAAACAAAGTCCTGCCAAGTCACATAGTTGTCATGTTACAATTTAGTACAAAGGCCAAAGACTGGAGCCGAAACCGAGAGTGCTTTGCTTGACGCTCGCTGTTCGGCCCACGACCTGCACGCAGAAGGCTCGGAGAAGAGCTCTCGGAAAGCTGATTCCCACCGATCGGTTGTTTCAATCTTAGCCCAGTCAGCTGAAAAGTAGGCGCTAGAAGTCCTGCAAAAATCACATAGGTCGTCATGTTAATGTTACGAATTTAGCCAATAAAGGCCTCCTACTGGACCCGAAACTGAGTGCTTTAACGCTCGCGCGTCGGCCCCACAGCCGTCCAGAGCCTGGGGAGGGACACACATGAAAGCTGGATTCCCACCGAGTCGTTTGTTCAAATCTGAGCGCACTAGGTGAAAGTAGGCGCTCTAAAAAGTCTGCAAAAGTCACATAGGTTGTGCATCGTTACAATAGTCAATAAAGCTACTACTGAGAGCGCGAAACCGAGTGCTTTGACGCTCGCCGTTCGGGCCCACGCCCTCGAGAGGCTTGGAAGAGGCGCCCTGAAAGCTGGATTCCCACGATCGTTTCTTCAAATCTTAGACCACGTAGCTGAAAAGTAGGCGCTAAAAAGTCCTGCCAAAATCACATAGGTCGTCATGTTACCATTTAGTCAATAAAGTCGCCTACTGGACCAGAAAACTGAGTGCTGTAACCGCTCGACCGCTCGGCCCACAGCGTTCAGACACTCGGGGGAGCCTCCCCTGAAAGGTGGATTCGCACGATCGTTCTTCAAATCTTAGCCCACTATGCTCAAAAGTAGGCGTCTAAAAGTCTTACCAAAGTCACATAGGTCGTCATGTACAATTTAGTCAATAAAGGCCTACAACTGTAGAGAAACCGAATGCTATGACGCTCGCGTTCGGCCCCGCGACCCTCCGAGAGGCTTGGAAGAGGCCTCCCCTGAAAGCTGATTCTTTCAAGATTGTCTCTGTGAATTCTAGCCCGCGAGGCTTAAATTCACAAGCGACCACTAAAGTCGTGCGAAGTCAATCGGCGTCATGTGTACTCGAGCGAAACTGAGTGCTTTAACGCTCGCCGACTCGGCCCACAGCGTCAGAAACTCGGGGCGGACTCCGTAAATTCTGGATCCCATCCGATCGATGTTTCAAATCTGAGCCCAATCGCTCAAACGTAGGCGCTAAAAAAGTCCTGCCAAAAATCACATAGTCGTCATGTTACATTTAGTCAAAAAAGGCTCCTACGGGACCGAAACTGAGTGCTTTACCGCTCGTCCGCTCGGCCCCACAGCCGTCCAGAGGACTCGGGGGAGGCTCTCCCCGAAAGCTGGATTACCACGATCGTTTGTTTCAAATCTTAGCCAGTAGCTTAAAAAGTAGGCGCAAAAAAGTCCTGCCCAAAGTCACATAGGTCGTCATGTACAATTTAGTCAATAAAGGCCTACTACTGGAGAGAAACGAGTGCTTAACGCTCGCCGCTCGGCCCCATAGCCGTCCAGAGACTCGGGGGAGGCCTCCCCCTGAAAGCTGGATTCCCACCGATCGTTGTTCAAATACCTGAGCGCACTAGCTCAAAAGTAAGCGCTTAAAAAGTCCTGCAAAGTCACACAGGTTGTCATATTACAATTAGTCAATAAAGGCCTACTACGGGAGCGAAAACCGAGTGCTGCACGCTCGCCGTTCGGCCCACAGACCTTCGCGAGGCTGTGAAGAGGCCTCCTCTGAAAGCTGGATCACACGATGCTTTGTTCAAACCTAGCCCACGAGCTCAAAAGTAGGCGCTAAAAAGTCTTGCCAAAGTCACACAGGTCGTCGTCATGATACAATTAGCAATAAAGGCTACTACTGGAGAGAAACGAGTCCTTTGACGCTCGCCCGTCGGCCCACCACAGCTGATCCAGAGTGACTCGAGAGGCCTCCCGGAAGATGGATCGCACCGATCGTTTGTTGCAAATCTGAGCCCAGTAGGTGAAAAGTGGGCGCAAAAACGTCCTGCCAAAATCACATAGGTCGTCATGTACCAATTAGTCAATAAAGGCCTACGACTGGAGAGAAACTGAGTGCTTTGACGCGCTCGCGCTCGGCCCCCAGCCGTCCAGAGACTCGGGGCGCCTCCTCCTGAAAGCTGGATTCCCACGAGCGTTTGTTTCAAATCTTAGCCCACTAGGTCAAAAGTAGCGCTAAAAAAGTCTTGCCAAAGTCACATAGGTCGTCATGTTACAATTTAGTCAATAAAGGCATACTACTGAGAGAAACCTAGTGTTGGACGCTCGCCGTTCGAGCCCACGGACCTCTGAGAGGCTTGGACGAGGCCTCCCCCTGAAAGCTGGATTCCCCGATGTTGTTCAAAATCTTAGCCCAGTAGCTGAAAATGATAGCGCTAAAACGTCCCTGGCAAAAACATCACATAGGTCGGTCATGTTACATTTAGTCAAAAGGCCAAACTACTGTAGAGAAACCGACGTGCTTTGACGCTCGCCGTTCGCCCAGAGCGTCCAGAGACTCGAGGACTCCCCCGAAAGCTGGATTCCCACGATAATTGTGTCAAATCTTAGCCCACTACGAGCTCAAAAGTAAGCGCCTAACACGTCCTGCCAAATCACGGTAGGTCGTCATGTTACCAATATTAGGCAATAAGCGCTACTAGCGTAGCGAAAACGAGGTGCTTTGACGCTCGCCGCTCGGCCCCACAGCCGCCGCGAGGCGCGAGAGGCCTCCCCTGAAGCTGGAGTCCCACGATAGTTGTATTCAAATCTTCGCCCGAGTAGCTGAAAAGTAGGCGCTAAAAAGTCCTGCCAAAATCACGTAGGCGTCATGTTACAATGTAGCACAATGAAGGCCAACTACGTGTAGCGGAAAACACGAGTCGTGCTGACGCTCGCCGTTCGCCCACAGCGTCCAGAGAGCTCGAGGCCTCCCCTGAAAGCTGGATCCCACCGATCGTTGTTTCCAAAATCTTAGCGCACAGTAGCTGCAAAGTAGGCGCTAAAATGTCTGCCAAGATCCCATAGGTCGTCATGTTACAATTTAGTCAATGAAGGCAACTACTGGAGCAGAAACCGAGTGCTTTGACGCTCGCCGTTCGAGGCCCACGAGCCCGTCGAGAGAGGCTCGGGGAGGCCTCCCTGAAAGCTGATGTCCACGATCGTTGTTTCAAATCTTAGGCCAGTAGCTGATAGTAGGCGCCAAAACGTCCTCTACTGCAAAGTCACATAGGTCGTCATGTTACAATTTAGTCAATAAAGCCTCCTCACTGCGACCGAACTGTGAGTGCTTAACGCTCGCTGTTCGGCCCACGACCTCCGAGAGAGCTTGGAAGAGCCTCCTGAAGCTGGAGCCAAGGATGTCTGTGTGACATTCTAGCCCGCTAGGCTGAAATAAGCGACCTAAAGACGTGCCGAAGTTCAAATCGGTTGTCATGGTACTCGAGCGAACTGAGTGCTTGAACGCTCGCGTTCGCCCCACATCCGTCCAGATACTCAGGGGTTAGGACTCCCTGAAAGCTGGATTCCACGATAATGTGCTGCGAAATCTTAGCCCACGTAGCTCAAAGTAAGCGCTAAAAAGTCTGCCAACTCACATAGGTCGTCATGTTACAATTATTCATAAAGGCCTACTACTGGACCGAAACTGAGTGCTTTAACGCTCGCCGCTCGGCCCCACAGCCGTCAGAGACTCGTGGGCGAGACTACCCGGAAAGCTGGATTCCCACGATCGTTTGTTTCAAATCTAGCGCACTAGGTCAAAACGTAAGCGCTCGAAAACGTCTGCCAAGTCACATAGGTGTCATGTACAATTTAGTTCAATATAGGCCTCTACTGGAGCGAAACCGAGTGTGCTCTGTTAACGCTCGCCGCTCGCCCACAGCCGTCCAGCGACTCGAGGCCTCCCCTGAAAGCTGGATTCCCACCGATCGTTGTTGCAATCTTAGCGCACTAGCGCAAACGTAGGCGCTAAAAAGTCCTGCCAAAGCCACATAGCTTGTCATGTATACATTTAGTCAATGAAGGCCGACTACTGGAGAGAAAACGACGTGCTTTGACGCTCGCCGGTCGCCCACAGCCGTCCGAAGAGGCTCGGGGAGAGGCCCTCCCCTGAAAGCTGGATTCCCACCGAGTTCGTGTTTCAAATCTTCGCCCAGTAGCTGAAAAAGTAGGCGCTAAAAAGTCGCTGCCAAAAGTCACACGTCGTCATGTTACAATTTAGTCAATAAAGGCCTCCTACTGGAGCGAAACCGGAGTGCTTTGACGCTCGCGTTCGGCCTCACGACTCCGAGAGGCTGGAAGAGTGCCTCCCCTGAAAGCTGGATTCCCAAGGATTGTCTGTGGTGAATTCCTAGCCCGCGAGGCTGAAATTAGCGGACTAAAGACGAGCCGAAGTCAAATCGGTCGTCATGGTACTCGAGCGAAACTGAGTGCTTTAACGCTCGCCGTATCGGGCCCCACACCGTCAGATACTCGGGAGGACTCCCTGATAAAGCTGGATCCCACGATAATGTGTCTTCAAATCTTCAGCCACTAGCTCAAAAGTAAGCGACTAAAAAGTCCTGCCCAAAGCACATAGGCGTCATGTTACAATTGATCAATAAGGACCTACGACTGGAGCCCGAAACAGAGTGCCTTTGACGCTCGCCCGCTCGGCACCCCAACGAGCCGTCCGAGAGGCTCGAGGCCTACCCGGAAGGCTGGATTCCACGCTATCGTTGTTGTCAAATCCTAGCGCGCTAGTCAGAAAAGTAAGCGACCTGTAAAACGTCGCTGCCGAAGTCACATGGTTGTCATGTTACATGTAGTCAGATAGCCTCCTACTGGAGCGAAACCGAGTGCTTTAACCGCTCGCCGCTCGGCCCCACAGCCGTCCAGAGACTCGGCTGAGGCCTCCCTGAAAGCTGCATTCCACCGATCGTTTGTTCAAAACATTTTTTCCTTAGCCCACTAGCTCAAACGTAGCGCTAAAAGTCTGCCAAGTCACATAGGTCGTCATGTTAGCAATTTCGTCAATAAAGGCCGACTACTGGATGAGAAACGAGTGCTTGACCGCTCGCCGTTCGGCCCCACACGTCCGAGAGGACTGCGAGGCCTCCCCTGAAAAGCTGGATTCCACGATCGTTTGTTTCAAATCTTCGCCACTAGCTGAAAGTAGGCGCTAAAAAGTCCTGCCAAAGAAATCACATCGGTCGTCATGTTACAATTTATTTAGTCACAATAAAGCCCTACTACTGGAGCGAAACGAGTGCTTTGACGCGCGCCTGATAGGCCCACGACTCTGAGAGGCTCTTTGGAGAGCCTCTCCCCTGAAAGCTGATTCCAAGATTGTCTGTGTGAATTCCTAGCCGCTAGGCTGAAATTAAGCGACCTAAAAGTCGTGACGAAGTCAAATCGGTCGTACAGGTACTCGAGTGCTGAAACTGAGTGACCTTTAACGCTCGCCGCTGCGGCCCCCCAAAGCCGTCCAGAGACTCGGGGAGGACTCCCTGAAAGCTGAGTCACGATCGTGTGTTTCAAACTTAGCGCCACTAGCTCAAAAGTAAGCGCTAAAAAGTCCTGCCAAAGAAATCACATAGGTCGTCATGATACAATTTAGTCAATAAAGGCCTAGGACTGGAGCGAAACAAGAGTGCTTTGAGCAGCTCGCCGCTCGGCCCCACAGCGTCGAGAGGCTCGAAGTCGACTCAGAACGCTGGATTCCCACGCTCGTCTGTGTCATGCTAGCGCGCTAGGTCAGAAAAGTAGGCGACCTAAAGTCGTGCAAAGTCACATAGGTGTCATGTTACAATCGAGTCGATAAAGGGCCTAAGACTGGAGCGAAACCGGTGCTTGACGCTCGCCGTTCGGGCCCACGACGCCTCCGGAAGAGTGCTTGGAAGCGGCCTCCCTGAAAGCTGGATGTCCCACCCTGATCGTTTGCTCAAATCTTACGCCCAGTAGCTGAAAAGGTAGGCGCAAACAAAAAAGTCCTGCAAGTCACATAGGTCGTCATGTACAATTTAGTCAATACAAGGCCTACTACTGGAGCGACGAAACCGAGAGTGCTAGACGCTCGCCGTTAGGCCCCATTCTTGACTCCGAGAGGCTTAGAAGAGAGCCCTCCCTGAAAGAGCGATCCAAGGAGTGTACTGTGTGATATCCTAAGCCCGCACTAGAGCTGAAATAAGCGACCTACAAACAGTCGTGCGAAGTCAAATCGGTCGTCATGGTACTCGAGCGAAAACTGAGGGCTTTAACGGCTCGCCGTCGGCCCATAGCCGTCCAGAGAAACGGAGAGGACTACCCGGAA
>NW_026904438.1:0-23892 GCF_024500275.1 Phycodurus eques | reverse complement strand
GTTACAGGCAGTGGTTTGAATCCCAAAGGCTTTGGTTGGAGTTTTACACACATTTGCTAGTTTTTATTGCTTAAAAATGCTTCCCAGCTCCCTCTGCTGTACACTTTTTTTATTGTAACTCATAACTTCACAAAGGATGCTTTCCCAGTAAATTCTCTTGCTTTTTAGAGTAAAACTCTCCCCTTTATACTAGTTACAGGCAGTGGTTTGAATCCCAAAGCTTTGGTTGGAGTTTTACACACATTTGCAGTTTTTATTGCTTAAAAATGCTTCCCAGCTCCCTCTGCTGTACACTTTTTTTTATTGTAACTCATAACTTCACAAAGGATGCTTTCCCAGTAAAGTCTCTTGCTTTTTAGAGTATAACTCTCCCCTTTATACTAGTTACAGGCAGTGGTTTGAATCCCAAAGCTTTGGTTGAGTTTTACACACATTTGCAGTTTTTATTGCTTGAAAATGCTTCCCAGCGCCTGCTGTACACTTTTTTTTATTGTAACTCATAACTTCACAAAGGATGCTTTCCAAGTAAATTCTCTTGCATTTTAGAGTAAAACTCTCCCCTTTATACTAGTTACAGGCAGTGGTTTGAATCCCAAAGCTTTGGTTGGAGTTTTACACACATTTGCAGTTTTTATCGCTTAAAAATGCTTCCCAGCTCCCTCTGCTGTACACTTTTTTTTATTGTAACTCATAACTTCACAAAGGATGCTTTCCAGTAAATTCTCTTGCTTTTAGAGTATAACTCTCCCCTTTATACTAGTTACAGGCAGTGGTTTGAATCCCAAAGCTTTGGTTGGAGTTTTACACACATTTGCAGTTTTTATCGCTTAAAAATGCTTCCCAGCGCCTGCTGTACACTTTTTTTATTGTAACTCATAACTTCACAAAGGATGCTTTCCCAGTAAATTCTCTTGCTTTTTAGAGTATAACTCTCCCCTTTATACTAGTTACAGGCAGTGGTTTGAATCCCAAAGCTTTGGTTGGAGTTTTACACACATTTGCAGTTTTTATCAGCTTAAAAATGCTTCCCAGCGCCTGCTGTAGCACTTTTTTTTTTGACTTCATGAACTTCACAAAGGATGCTTTCCAAGTAAATTCTCTTGCATTTTCAGAGTAAAACTCTCCCCTTTATTCAAGTTAGAGGCAGTGGTTTGAATCCCAAAGCTTTGGTTGGAGTTTTACACACATTTGCTAGTTTTTATTGCTTAAAAATGCTTCCCAGCTCCCTCTGCTGTACACTTTTTTTATTGTAACTCATAACTTCACAAAGGATGCTTTCCCAGTAAATTCTCTTGCTTTTTAGAGGAAAACTCTCCCCTTTATACTAGTGACAGGCAGTGGTTTGAATCCCAAAGCTTTGGTTGGAGTTTTACACACATTTGCAGTTTTTATTGCTTAAAAATGCTTCCCAGCGCCTGCTGTACACATTTTTTATTTTGACTCATAACTTCACAAAGGATTCTTTCCCAGTAAAGTCTCTTGCTTTTTAGAGTAGAACTCTCCCCTTTATACTAGTTACAGGCAGTGGTTTGAATCTCAAAGCTTTGGTTGGAGTTTTACACACATTTGCAGTTTTTATTGCTTAAAAATGCTTCCCAGCGCCTGCTGTACACATTTTTTATTTTGACTCATAACTTCACAAAGGATGCTTTCCCAGTAAATTCTCTTGCTTTTTAGAGGAAAACTCTCCCCTTTATACGAGTTACAGGCAGTGTTTTGAATCCCAAAGCTTTGGTTGGAGTTTTACACACATTTGCAGTTTTTATTGCTTAAAAATGCTTCCGAGCTCCCTCTGCTGGACACTTTTTTTATTTTCACACATAACTTCACAAAGGATGCTTTCACAGGTAAATTGTCTTGCTTTTTAGAGTAAAACTCCCCCCTTTATACTAGTTACAGGCAGTGGTTTGAATCCCAAAGCTTTGGTTGGAGTTTTACACACATTTGCAGTTTTTATCGCTTAAAAATTATTCCCAGGGCCTGCTGTACACTTATTTTATTGTAACTCATAACTTCACAAAGGATGCTTTCCCAGTAAATTGTCTTGCTTTTTAGAGTAAAACTCCCCCCTTTATACTAGTTACAGGCAGTGGTTTCAATCCCAAAGCTTTGGTTGGAGTTTTACACACATTTGCAGTTTTTAATCGCATAAAAATTCTTCCCAGCGCCTAATGTACACATTTTTTATTTTGACTCATAACTTCACAAAGGATGCTTTCCCAGTAAATTCTCTTGCTTTTTAGAGTAAACTCTCCCCTTTATACTCGTTACAGGCAGTGGTTTGAATCCCAAAGCTTTGGTTGGAGTTTTACACACATTTGCAGTTTTTAATTCTTAAAAATGCTTACCCAGCACCCTCTGCTGGACTCTTTATTTTTTGTAACTCATAACTTCACAAAAGGATGCTTTCCCAGTTAATTCTCTTGCTTTTTAGAGTCAAACTCTCCCCTTTATAATAGTTACAGGCAGTGGTTTGAATCCCAAAGCTTTGGTTGGAGTTTTACACACACTTTGCACGTTTTATCGCTTAAAAATGCTTCCCAGCGCCTGCTGTACACATTTTTTATTTTGACTCATAACTTACACAAAGGATGCTTTCCCAGTAAATTCTCTTGCTTTTTAGAGTTAAACTCTCCCCTTTATACTAGTTACAGGCAGTGGTTTGAATCCCAATGCTTTGGTTGGAGTTTTACACACATTTGCAGTTTTTAATTGCTTAAAAATGCTTACCCAGCTCCCTTGCTGTACACTTTTTTTTATTTCACTCATAACTTCACAAAGGATGCTTTCCCAGTAAATTCTCTTGCTTTTTAGAGTAGAACTCTCCCCTTTATACTAGTTACAGGCAGTGGTTTGAATCCCAAAGCTTTGGTTGGAGTTTTACACACATTTGCAGCTTTTTATCGCTTAAAAATGCTTACCCAGCTCCCTCTGCTGGACACTTTTTTTATTTTAACTCATAACTTCACAAAGGATGCTTTCCCAGTAAATTCTCTTGCTTTCAGAGTAGAAACTCTCCCCTTTATACTAGTTACAGGCAGTGGTTTGAATCCCAAAGCTTTGGTTGGAGTTTTACACACATTGTACAGTTTTTATTCGCTTAAAAATGCTTACCAGCTCCCTCTGCTGTACACCTTTTTTTATTGTAACTCATAACTTCACAAAGGATGCTTTCACAGTAAATTCTCTTGCTTTTGAGAGTAAAACTCTCCCCTTTATACTAGTTACAGGCAGTGGTTTGAATCCCAAAGCTTTGGTTGGAGTTTTACACACATTTGCAGTTTTTATCTGCTTAAAATGCTTCCCAGCGCCTTGCTGTACACTTTTTTTATTATGACTCATAACTTCACAAAGGATGCTTTCCCAAGTAAAGTCTCTTGCTTTTTTGAGTATAAGCTCTCCCCTTTATACTAGTTACAGGCAGTGATTTGAATCCCAAAGCTTTGGTTAGGAGTTTGACACACATTTGCAGTTTTTATCGCTTAAAAATGCTTCCCAGCGCCTCTGCTGTACACTTTTTTTTATTTGTAACTCATAACTTCACAAAGGATGCTTTCCAAGTAAATTCTCTTCCATTTAAGAGTAAAGCTCTCCCCTGTATACTAGTTAGAGGCAGTGGTTTGAATCCCAAAGCTTTGGTTGGAGTTTTACACACATTTGCAGTTTTTATTGCTTAAAAATGCTTCCCAGCTCCCTCTGCTGTACACTTTTTTTTATCACTCATACCTTCACAGAGGATGCTTTCCCAGTAAAGTCTCTTGCTTTTCAGAGTAGAACTCTCACCTTTGTACTAGTTACAGGCAGTGGTATGAATCCCAAAGCTTTGGTTGGAGTTTTCCACACATTTGCAGTTTTTATTGTTTAAAAATGCTTCCGAGCTCCCTCTGCTGTACACTTTTTTTATTTTCACACATAACTTCACAAAGGATGCTTTCCCAGTAAATTGTCTTGCTTTTTAGAGTAAACTCTCCCCCTTTATACTAGTTACAGGCAGTGGTTTGAATCCCAAAGCTTTGGTTGGGGTTTTACACACATTTGCAGTTTTTATCGCTTAAAAATTCTTCCCAGCGCATGCTGTACACATTTTTTATTTTGACTCATAACTTCACAAAGGATGCTTTCCAAGTAAATTCTCTTGCTTTTTAGAGTCAAACTCTCCCCTTCATAATAGTTACAGGCAGTGGTTTGAATCCCAAAGCTTTGGTTGGAGTTTTACACACATTTGCACGTTTTCTCGCGAAAAATGCTTCCCAGCGCCTGCTGTACACTTTTTTTTATTATGACTCATAACTTCACAAAGGATGCTTTCCCAATAAAGTCTCTTGCTTTTTTGAGTATCGCTCTCACCTTTATACTAGTTACAGGCAGTGATTTGAATCCCAAAGCTTTGGTAGGAGTTTGACACACATTTGCAGTTTTTATCGCTTAAAAATGCTTCCCAGCGACTGCTGTACACTTTTTTTATTTGTAACTCATAACTTCACAAAGGATGCTTTCCAAGCAAATTCTCTTCCATTTAAGAGTAAAGCTCTCCCCTGTATACTAGTTAGAGGCAGTGGTTTGAATCCCAAAGCGTTGGTTGGAGTTTTACACACATTTGCAGTTTTTAATTCTTAAAAATGCTACCCAGCTCTCTCTGCTGGACACTTTCTTTTTTTGTAACTCATAACTTCACAAAAGATGCTTTCCCAGTGAATTCTCTTGCTTTTTAGAGTCAAACTCTCCCCTTTATAATAGTTACAGGCAGTGGTTTGAATCCCAAAGCTTTGGTTGGAGTTTTACACACATTTGCACGTTTTCTCGCGAAAAATGCTTCCCAGCGCCTGCTGTACACATTTTTTTATTTTGACTCAAAACTACACAAAGGATGCTTTCCAAGTAAATTCTCTTGCTTTTTAGAGTTAAACTCTCCCCTTTATACTGGTTACAGGCAGTGGTTTGAATCCCAATGCTTTGGTTGGAGTTTTACACACATTTGCAGTTTTTAATGCTTAAAAATGCTACCCAGCCCCCTCGGCTGGACACTTTTTTTTTATCACTCATACCTTCACAGAGGATGCTTTCCCAGTAAATTCTCTTGCTTTTTAGAGTAGAACTCTCACGTTTTTACTAGTTACAGGCAGTGGTTTGAATCTCAAAGCTTTGGTTGGAGTTTTACACACATTTGCAGTTTTTATTGCTTAAAAATGCTTCCCAGCGCTTGCTGTACACATTTTTTATTTTGACTCATAACTTCACAAAGGATGCTTTCCAAATAAATTATCTTGCTTTTTAGAGTAAAACTCTCCCCTGTATACTAGTTAGAGGCAGTGGTTTGAATCCCAAAGCTTTGGTTGGAGTTTTACACACATTTGCAGTTTTTAATGCTTCAAAATGCTACCCAGCTCCCTCTGCTGGACACTTTTTTTATTTTAACTCATAACTTCACAAAGGATGCTTTCCCAGTAACTTCTCTTGCTTTTTAGAGTAGAACTCTCCCCTTTATACTAGTTACAGGCAGTGGTTTGAATCCCAAAGCTTTGGTTGGCGTTTTACACACATTTGCAGCTTTTATCGCTTAAAAATACTTCACAGGACCTGCTGTACACTTTTTTTATTGTAACTCATAACTTCACAAAGGATGCTTTCACAGTAAATTATCTTGCTTTTGAGAGTAAAACTCTCCCCTTTATACTAGTTACAGGCAGTGGTTTGAATCCCAAAGCTTTGGTTGGGGTTTTACACACATTTACAGTTTTTATCGCTTAAAATGCTTCCGAGCTCCCTCTGCTGAACACTTTTTTTATTTTCACTCATAACTTCACAAAGGATGCTTTCCAAGTAAATTCTCTTGCATTTTAGAGTAAAACTCTCCCCTTTATACTAGTTACAGACAGTGGTTTGTATCCCAAAGCTTTGGTTTGAGTTTTACACACATTTGCAGCTTTTATCGCTTAAAAATGCTTCCCAGCGCCTGCTGTACATTTTTTTTATTTTGACTCATACCTTCACAAAGGATGCTTTCCCATTAAAGTTTCTTGCATTTCAGAGAAAAACTCTCCCCTTTATACTAGTTACAGGCAGTGGTTTGAATCCCAAAGCTTTGGTTGGAGTTTTACACACATTTGCAGTTTTTATTGCTTAAAAATGCTTCCCAACTCACTCTGCTGTCCACTTTTTTGATTTTGACATATAACTTCACAAAGGATGCTTTCCCAGTAAAGTCTCTTGCTTTTTAGATTTGAACTTTCCCTTTTATACTAGTTACAGGCAGTGGTTTGAATCCCAAAGCTTTGGTTGGAGTTTTACACACATTTGCAGTTTTTATCGCTTAAAAATGCTTCCCAGCGCCTGCTGTACACTTTTTTTTATTTTCACTCATAACTTCACAAAAGATGCTTTCCCAGTAAGGTCTCTTGCTTTTAAGAGTGAAAATCTCCACTTTATACTAGTTACAGGCAGTGGTTTGAATCCCAAAGATTTGGTTGGAGTTTTACACACATTTGCAGTTTTTATTTCTTAAAAATGCTTAACAGCTCCCTCTGCTGTACACTTTTTTTGTTGTAACTCATAACTTCACAAAGGATGCTTTTCACAAAGGATGCTTTCACAGTAAATTATCTTGCTTTTTAGAGAAGAACTCTCCCATTTATACTAGTTAAAGGCAGTGGTTTGAATCCCAAAGCTTTGGTTGGAGTTTTACACACATTTGCAGTTTTTCTTGCTTAAAATTTCTTCCCAGCTCCCTCTGCTGTACACTTTTTTTGTTGTAACTCATAACTTCACAAAGGATGCTTTTCACAAAGGATGCTTTCACAGTAAATTATCTTGCTTTTTAGAGAAGAACTCTCCCATTTATACTAGTTACAGGCAGTGGTTTGAATCCCAAACCTTTGGTTGGAGTTTTACACACATTTGCAGTTTTTATCGCTTATAAATGCTTCCCCGCGCCTGCTGTATACTTTTTTTTTGACTCATAACTTCACAAAGGATGCTTAACAAGTAAATTCTCATGGATTTTAGAGTAAAACTCTCCCCTTCATACTAATTACAGGCAGTGGTTTGAATCCCAAAGCTTTGGTTGGAGTTTTACACACATTTGCAGTTTTTATTGCTTAAAAATGCTTCTCAGCTCCCTCTGCTGTACATTTTTTTTGTTGTAACTCATAACTTCACAAAGGATGCTTTCCCAGTAAAGTCTCTTGCTTTTTCGAGTAAAACTCTCCCCTTTACACTAGTTACAGGCAGTGGTTTGAATCCCAAAGCTTTGCTTGGAGTTTTGCACACATTTGCTGTTTTTATTGCTTAAAAATGCTTCCCATCTCCTGCTGTAAACATTTTTTATTTTGACTCATAATTTCACAAAGGATGCTTTCCAAGTAAATTCTCTTGCATTTTAGAGTAAAACTCTCCCCTTTATACTAGTTACAGGCAGTGGTTTGAATCCCAAAGATTTGGTTGGAGTTTTACACACATTTGCTTTTTTTATCGCTTAAAAATGCTTCCCAGCGCCTGCTGTACACATTTTTTATTTTCACTCATAACTTGACAAAGGATGCTTTCAAAGTAATTTCTCTTGCTTTTTTGAGTAGAACTCTCCCATTTAAACTCGTTAAAGGCAGTTGTTTGAATCCTAAAGCTTTGGTTGGAGTTTTGCACACATTTGCTGTTTTTATTGCTTGAAAATGCTTCCCAGCGCCTCTGTACACTATTTTTATTTTCACTCATAACTTCACAAAGGATGCTTTCCCAGTAAAGTCTCTTGCTTTTAGAGAAGACCTCTCCCCTTTATATTAGTTGCAGGCAGTGGTTTGAATCCCAAAGCTTTGGTTGGGGTTTCACACATTTGCAGTTTTTATTGCTTAAAAATGCTTCCCAACTCCCTCTGCTGTACACTTTTTTTTATTGTACCTCATAACCTCACAAAGGATGCTTTCCCAGTAAATTCTCTTGCTTTTTCGAGTAAAACTCTCCCCTTTATTCTAGTTACAGGCAGTGGTTTGAATCCCAAAGCTTTGGTTGGAGTTTTACACACATTTGCAGTTTTTATTGCTTAAAAAATGCTTCCCAGCTCCCTCTGCTGTACACCTTTTTTATTTTTACTCATAACTTCACAAAGGATGCTTTCCCAGTAAATTATCTTGCATTTTAGAGTAGAACTCTCCCCTTTATACTAGTTGCAGGCAATGGTTTGAATCCCAAAGCTTTGGTTGGAGTTTTACACACATTTGCAGTTTTTATTGCTTAAAAATACTTCCCAGCTCCCTCTGCTTTACACTTTTTTTATTTTCACTCATAACTTCACAAAGTATGCTTTCCCAGTAAAGTCTCTTGCTTTTTAGAGTAAAACCCCTCCCTTTATACTAGTTACAGGCAGTGGTTTGAATCCCAGAGCTTTGGTTGGAGTTTTACACACATTTGCAGTTTTTATTGCTTAAAAATGCTTCACAGCTCCCTCTGCTGTACACTTTTTTTTTTGTAACTCATAACTTCACAAACGATGCTTTCCCAGTAAATTCTCTTGCTTTTTTGAGTAAAACTCTCCCCTTTATACTAGTTACAGGCAGTGGTTTGAATCCCAAAGCTTTGGTTGGAGTTTTACACACATTTGCAGTTTTTATTGCTTAAAAATGCTTCCCAGCTCCCTCTGCTGTACACCTTTTTTATTTTGACTCATAACTTCACAAAGGATGCTTTCCCAGTAAATTATCTTGCTTTTTAGAGTAGAACTCTCCCCTTTATACTAGTTACAGGCAGTGGTTTGAATCCCAAAGCTTTGGTTGGAGTTTTACACACATTTGCAGTTTTTATTGCTTAAAAATACTTCCCAGCTCCCTCTGCTTTACACTTTTTTTATTTTCACTCATAACTTCACAAAGTATGCTTTCCCAGTAAAGTCTCTTGCTTTTTAGAGTAAAACCCCTCCCTTTATACTAGTTACAGGCAGTGGTTTGAATCCCAGAGCTTTGGTTGGAGTTTTACACACATTTGCAGTTTTTATTGCTTAAAAATGCTTCACAGCTCCCTCTGCTGTACATTTTTTTTTTGTAACTCATAACTTCACAAACGATGCTTTCCCAGTAGATTCTTTTGCTTTTTTGAGTAAAACTCTCCCCTTTATACAAGTGACAAGCAGTGGTTTGAATCCCAAAGCTTTGGTTGGAGTTTTGCACACATTTGCTGTTTTTATTGCTTAAAAATGCTTCCCAGCGCCTGCTGTACACAGTATTTATTTTGACTCAGAACTTCACAAAGGATGGTTTCCAAGAAAATTCTCTTGCATTTCAGAGTAAAACTCTCCCCTTTATCCTAGTTAGAGGCAGTGGTTTGAATCCCAAAGCTTTGGTTGGAGTTTTACACACATTTGCAGCTTTTATCGCTTAAAAATGCTTCCCAGCGCATGCTGTAGACTTTTTTTTATTTTGACTCATAACGTCATAAAGGATGCTTTCCCTGTAAATTCTCTTCCTTTTTAGAGTAGAACTCTCCCCTTTATACTAGTTACAGGCAGTGGTTTGAATCCCAAAGCTTTGGTTGGAGTTTTACACACATTTGCAGTTTTTATTGCTTAAAAAATGCTTCCAAGCTCCCTCTGCTGTACACGTTTTTTATTTTCACTCATAACTTCACAAAGGATGCTTTCCAAGTAAATTCTCTTGCATTTTAGAGTAAAACTCTCCCCTTTATACTAGTTACAGGCAGTGGTTTGAATCCAAAGCTTTGGTTGGAGTTTTACACACATTTACAGTTTTTAATGCTTAAAAATGCTTCCTAGCGCCTGCTGTACATTTTTATTTTTTTGTAACACATAACTTCACAAAGGATGCTTTCCAAGTAAATTCTCTTGCATTTCAGAGTAAAACTCTCCCCTGTATATTACTTAGGGGCAGTGGTTTGAATCCCAAAGCTTCGGTTGGAGTTTTACACATATTTGCAGCTTTTATCGCTAAAAAATGCTTCCCAGCGCCTGCTGTACACTTTTTTTTATTGTAACTCTTAACTTCACAAAGGATGCTTTCCCAGTAAAGTCTCTTGCTTTTTAGAGTATAACTCTGACCTTTATACTGGTTACAGGCAGTGGTTTGAATCCCAACGCGTTGGTTGGAGTTTTACACAAATTTGGAGCTTTTATCGCTTAAAAATGCTTCCCAACGACTGCTGTACACTTCTTTTATTTTGAATTACAACTTCAAAAAGGATGCTTTCCAAGTAAATTCTCTGGCATTTCAGAGTAAAACTCTCCCCTGTATACTACTTCGGGGCAGTGGTTTGAATCCCAATGCGTTGGTTGGAGTTTTACACACATTTGGAGCTTTTATCGCTTAAAAATGCTTCCCAACGACTGCTGTACACTTCTTTTATTTTGACTCATAACTTCACAAAGGATGCTTTCCAAGTAAATTCTCTTGCATTTTAGAGTAAAACTCTCCCCTTTATACGAGTTACAGGCAGTGGTTTTAATCCCAAAGCTTTGGTTGGCGTTTTACACACATTTGCTGTTTTCATTGCATAAAAATGCTTCCCAGCGCCTGCTGTACACTTTTTTTCTTTTGACTCATAACTTCAAAAAGGATGCTTTCCCAGTAAATTCTCTTGCATTTGAGAGTAAAACTCTCCCCTTTATACTAGTTACAGGCAGTGGTTTGAATCCCAAAGCTTTGGTTGGAGTTTTACACACATTTGCAGCTTTTATCGCTTAAAAATGCTTCCCAGCGCCTGCTGTACAAAGTTTTTATTTTGACTCATAACTTCACAAAGGATGCTTTCCAAGTAAATTCTCTTGCTTTTTCGAGTAAAACTCTCCCCTTTATACTAGTTACAGGCAGTGGTTTGAATCCCAAAGCTTTGGTTGGAGTTTTACACACATTTGCAGCTTTTATCGCTTAAAAATGCTTCCCAGCGCCTGCTGTACAAAGTTTTTATTTTGACTCATAACTTCACAAAGGATGCTTTCCAAGTAAATTCTCTTGCATTTCAGAGCAAAACTCTCCCCTTTATACTAGTTTCAGGCAGTGGTTTATATCCCAAAGCTTTGGTTGGAATTTTACACACATTTGCAGTTTTTATTGCTTAAAAATGCTTAACAGCTCCCTCTGCTGTACAGTTTTTTTTATTGTAACTCATAACTTCACAAAGGATGCTTTCCCAGTAAATTCTCTTGCTTTTAAGAGTCAAACTCTCCCCTTTATACAAGTTACAGGCAGTGGTTTGAATCCCAAAGCTTTGGTTGGGGTTTTACACACATTTGCAGTTTTTATCGCTTAAAAATGCTTCCCAGCTCCCTCTGCTGTACACCTTTTTTATTTTCACTCATACCTTCACAAAGGATGCTTTCCCAGTAAATTCTCTTGTATTTGAGAGTCAAACTCTCCCCTTTATACCAGTTAGAGGCAGTGGTTTGAATCCCAATGCTTTGGTTGGAGTTTTACACACATTTGCAGTTTTTATCGCTTACAAATGCTTCCCAGCGCCTGCTGTGCACTTTTTTTATTTTGACTCATAACTTCAAAAAGGATGTTTTCCCAGTAAAGTCTCTTGCTCTTTAGAGTAAAACTCTCACCTTTATACTAGTTACAGGCAGTGGTTCTAATCCCAAAGCTTTGGTTGGAATTTTACACACATTTGCAGTTTTTATTGCTTAAAAATGCTTAATAGCTCCCTCTGCTGTACAGTTTTTTTTATTGTAACTCATAACTTCACAAAGGATGCTTTCCCAGTAAATTCTCTTGCTTTTAAGAGTAAAACTCTCCCCTTTATACAAGTTACAGGCAGTGGTTTGAATCCCAAAGCTTTGGTTGGGGTTTTACACACATTTGCAGTTTTTATCGCTTCAAAATGCTTCCCAGCGCCTGCTGTAAAAAGAAAATATTTTGACTTATAACTTCACAAAGGATGCTTTCCAAGTAAATTCTCTGGCATTTCAGAG
The DNA here is from genome assembly GCF_024500275.1 of Phycodurus eques. Classification (NCBI taxonomy): domain Eukaryota; kingdom Metazoa; phylum Chordata; class Actinopteri; order Syngnathiformes; family Syngnathidae; genus Phycodurus; species Phycodurus eques. The sequence goes on along the minus strand of NW_026904438.1, from coordinate 11,987 downwards.
TAAAACTCTCCCCTGTATACTATTAAGGGGCAGTGGTTTGAATCCCAAAGCTTTGGTTGGAGTGTTACACACATTTGCAGCTTTTATCGCTTAAAAATGCTTCCCAGCGCCTGCTGTACACTTTTTTTATTTTGACTAATAACTTAAAAAAGGATGCTTTCCCAGTAAAGTCTCTTGCATTTCAGAGTAAAACTCTCCCCTTTGTACTAGTTACAGGGAGTGGTTTGAATCCCAAAGCTTTGGTTGGAGTTTTACACACATTTGCAGTTTTTATTGCTTAAAAATGCTTCCTCGCTCCTTCTGCTGTGCACTTTTTTAATTGTAACTCATAGCTTAACAAAGGATGCTTTCCCAGTAAATTGTCTTGCTTTTGAGAGTAAAACTATCCCCTTTATACGAGTTACAGGCAGTGGTTTTAATCCCAAAGCTTTGGTTGGCGTTTTACACACATTTGCAGTTTTTATTGCTTAAAAATGCTTCCCAGCGCCTGCTGGATACTTTTTTTATTTCGACTCATAAATTCACAAAGGATGCTTTCCAAGTAAATTCTCTTGCATTTTAGAGTAAAACTCTCCCCTTTATACTAGTTACAGGCAGTGGTTTTAATCCCAAAGCTTTGGTTGGAGTTTTACACACATTTGCAGTTTTTATTGCTTAAAAATGCTTCCCAGCGCCTGCTGTCCACTTTTTTTATTTTGACTCATAACTTCACAAAGGATGCTTTCCAAGTAAATTCTCTTGCTTTTTAGAGTAAAACTCTCCCCTTTATTCTAGTTACAGGGAGTGGTTTGTATCCCAAAGCTTTGGTTGGAGTTTTACACACATTTACAGTTTTAATGCTTAAAAATGCTTCCCAGCGCCTGCTGTGCACTTTTTTTTTTTTGTAACACATAACTTCACAAAGGATGCTTTCCAAGTAAATTCTCTTACATTTCAGAGTAAAACTCTGACCTTTATACTACTTAGGGGCAGTGGTTTGAATCCCAAAGCTTTGGTTGGAGTTTTACACACATTTGCAGCTTTTATCGCTTAAAAATGCTTCCCAGCGCCTGCTGTACACTTTTTTTATTTTGACTCATAACTTCAAAAAGGATGCTTTCCCAGTAAAGTCTGTTGCTTTTTTGAGTAGAACTCTCCCCTTTATACGAGGTACAGGCAGTGGTTTGAATCCCAAAGCTTTGGTTGGAGTTTTACACACATTTGCAGCTTTTATCGCTTAAAAATGCTTCCCAGCCCCTGCAGTACACTTTTTTTTATTTTGACTCATAACTTCACAAAGGATGCTTTCCGAAGAAAGTCTCTTGCTTTTTAGAGTAGAACTCTCCCCTTTGTACAAGTTACAGGGAGTGGTTTGAATCCCAAAGCTTTGGTTGGAGTTTTACACACATTTGCAGTTTTTAATGCTTAAAAATGGTTCCCAGCTCCCTCTGCTGTACACGTTTTTTTTGTAACACATAACTTCACAAAGGATGCTTTCCAAGTAAATTCTCTTGCATTTCAGAGTAAAACTCTCCCCTGTATATTACTTAGGGGCAGTGGTTTGAATCCCAAAGCTTCGGTTGGAGTTTTACACATATTTGCAGCTTTTATCGCTAAAAAATGCTTCCCAGCGCCTGCTGTACACTTTTTTTTATTGTAACTCTTAACTTCACAAAGGATGCTTTCCCAGTAAAGTCTCTTGCTTTTTAGAGTATAACTCTGACCTTTATACTGGTTACAGGCAGTGGTTTGAATCCCAACGCGTTGGTTGGAGTTTTACACACATTTGGAGCTTTTATCGCTTAAAAATGCTTCCCAACGACTGCTGTACACTTCTTTTATTTTGAATTACAACTTCAAAAAGGACGCTTTCCAAGTAAATTCTCTGGCATTTCAGAGTAAAACTCTCCCCTGTATACTATTTCAGGGCAGTGGTTTGAATCCCAACGCGTTGGTTGGAGTTTTACACACATTTGGAGCTTTTATCGCTTAAAAATGCTTCCCAACGACTGCTGTACACTTCTTTTATTTTGACTCATAACTTCACAAAGGATGCTTTCCAAGTAAATTCTCTTGCATGTTAGAGTAAAACTCTCCCCTTTATACGAGTTACAGGCAGTGGTTTTAATCCCAAAGCTTTGGTTGGCGTTTTACACACATTTGCTGTTTTCATTGCATAAAAATGCTTCCCAGCGCCTGCTGTACACTTTTTTTCTTTTGACTCATAACTTCAAAAAGGATGCTTTCCCAGTAAAGTCTGTTGCTTTTTCGAATAAAACTCTCCCCTTTATACGAGTTACAGGCAGTGGTTTGAATCCCAAAGCTTTGGTTGGAGTTTTACACACATTTGCAGTTTTTAATGCTTAAAAATGGTTCCCAGCTCCCTCTGCTGTACACGTTTTTTTTTTTCACTCATAACTTCACAAAGGATGCTTTCCAAGTAAATTCTCTTGCATTTGAGAGTACAACTCTCCCCTTTATACTAGTTACAGGCAGTGGTTTGAATCCCAAAGCTGTGGTTGGAGTTTTACACACATTTGCAGTTTTTATTGCTTAAAAATGCTTCCTCGCTCCTTCTGCTGTGCACTTTTTTTATTGTAACTCATAGCTTCACAAAGGATGCTTTCCCAGTAAATTGTCTTGCTTTTGAGAGTAAAACTCTCCCCTTTATACGAGTGACAGGCAGTGGTTTCAATCCCAAAGCTTTGGTTGGAGTTTTACACACATTTGCAGTTTTTATTGCTTAAAAATGCTTCCCAGCGCTTGCTGGACACTTTTTTTATTTTGACTCATAAATTCACAAAGGATGCTTTCCGAGGAAAGTCTCTCTCTTTTTAGAGTAGAACTCTTCCCTTTGTACTAGTTACAGGGAGTGGTTTGAATCCCAAAGCTTTGGTTGGAGTTTTACAAACATTTGCAGTTTTTATTGTTTAAAAATGCTTCCTCGCTCCTTCTGCTGTGCACTTTTTTTATTGTAACTCATAGCTTCACAAAGGATGCTTTCCAAGTAAATTCTCTTGCATTTTAGAGTATAACTCTGACCTTTATACTGGTTACAGGCAGTGGTTTGAATCCCAAAGCTTTGGTTGGAGTTCTACACACATTTGCAGCTTTTATCGCTTAAAAATGCTTCCCAGCGCCTGCTGTACACTTTTTTTATTTTGACTCATAACTTCAAAAAGGATGCTTTCCCAGTAAGGTCTCTTGCTTTTTAGAGTAAAACTCTTACCCTTATACTCGTTACAGGCAGTGGTTTGAATCCCAAAGATTTGGTTGGAGTTTTACACACATTTGCTGTTTTTATCGCTTAAAAATGCTTCCCTGCGCCTGCTGTTCACTTTATTTATTTTGACTCATAACTTCAAAAAGGATGCTTTCCCAGTAAGGTCTGTTGCTTTTTAGAGTATAACTCTCACCTTTATACTAGTTACAGGCAGTGGTTTGAATCCCAAAACTTTGGTGGGAGTTTTACACACATTTGCATTTTTTATTGCTTAAAAATGCTTCCCAGCTCCCTCTGCTGTACACTTTTTTTATTGTAACTCATAACTTCAGAAATGATGCTTTCCCAGTGAAGTCTCTTGCTTTTTAGAGTAGAACTCTCCCCTATATACTAGTTAAAGGCAGTCATTTGAATCCAAAATCTTTCGTTGGAGTTTTACACACATTTGCTGTTTTTATTGCTTAAAAATGCTTCTCAGCGCCTGCTGTTCACTTTTTTTATTTTGACTCATAACTTCACAAAGGATGCTTTCCCAGTAAAATCTTTTGCTTTTTAGAGTAGAACTCTCCCCTTTATACTTGTTACAGGCAGTGGTTTGAATCCCAAAGCTTTGGTTGGAGTTTTACACACATTTGCAGTTTTTATTGCTTAAAAATGCTTAACAGCTCCCTCTGCTGTACACTTTTTTAATTGTAACTCATAACTTCACAAAGGATGCTTTCCAAGTAAATGCTCTTGCTTTTTACAGTCAAACTCTCCCCTTTATACGAGTTACACGCAGTGGTTTGAATCCCAAAGCTTTGGTTGGAGTTTTACACACGTGCAGCTTTTATCGCTTGAAAATGCTTCCCAGCGCCTGCTGTACACTTTTTTTATTTTGACTCATAACTTCACAAAGGCTGCTTTCCAAGTAAATTATCTTGCATTTTAGAGGAAAACCCTCCCCTTTATACGAGTTACAGGCAGTGGTTTGAATCCCAAAGCTTTGGTTGGAGTTTTACACACATTTGCTGTTTTTATTGCTTAAAAATGCTTACTAGCTCCCTCTGCTGTACACTTTTTTGATTGTAACTCATAACTTCACAAAGGATGCTTTCCCAGTAAAGTCTCTTGCTTTTTCAAGTAAAACTCTCCCCTTTATACTAGTTACAGGCAGTGGTTTGTATCCTAAAGCTTTGGTTGGAGTTTTACACACATTTGGAGTTTTTTTTGCTTAAAAATGCTTCCCAGCTCCCTCTGCTGCTTTTTTTTACTGTGACTCATAACTTCCCAAAGGATGCCTTCCCAGTTAATTCTCTTGCTTTTTCGAGTAAAATTCTCCCCTTTCTACAAGTTAGAGGCAGTGGTTTGAATCCCAAAGCTTTGGTTGGAGTTTTACACACATTTGCAGCTTTTATCGCGAAAAAATGCTTCCCAGCGCCTGCTGTACACTTTTTTTATTTTGACTCATAACTTCCCAAAGGATGCTTTCCCAGTTAATTGTCTTGCTTTTTCGAGTAAAAGTCTCCCCTTTGAACTAGTTACAGGCAGTGGTTTGAATCCCAAAGCTTTGGTTGGAGTTTTACACACATTTGCAGTTTTTATTGCTTAAAAATGCTTCCCAGCTCCCTCTGCTGTACACTTATTTTGTTTTCACTCATAACTTCACAAAGGATGCTTTCCCAGTAAAGTCTCTTGCTTTTTAGAGTAGAACTCTCCCCTTTATACGAGTTACAGTCAGTGGTTTGAATCCCAAAGCTTTGGTTGGAGTTTTACACACATTTGCAGTTTTTATCGCTTAAAAATGCTTCCCTGCGCCTGCTGTACACTTTTTTTATTTTGACTCATAACTTCACAAAGGATGCTTTCCCAGTAAATTTTCTTGCTTTTTAGAGGATAACTCTCCCCTTTATACAAGTTACAGGTAGTGGTTTTAATCCCAAAGCTTTGGTTGGCGTTTGACACACATTTGCTGTTTTTATTGCTTAAAAATGCTTAACAGCTCCCTCTGCTGTACACTTTTTTTATTGTTACTCATAACTTCACAAAGGATGCTTTCCCAGTAAAGTCTCTTGCTTTTTAGAGTAGAACTCTCCCCTTTATACGAGTTACAGTCAGTGGTTTGAATCCCAAAGCTTTGGTTGGAGTTTTTCCACACATTTGCAGTTTTTATTGCTGAAAAATGCTTCCCGGCTCCCTCTGCTGTACACTTTTTTTATTGCAACTCATAACTTCACAAAGGATGCTTTCCCAGTAAATTCTCTTGCTTTTTAGAGGAAAACTCTCCCCTTTATACGAGTTACAGGCAGTGTTTTGAATACCAAAGCTTTGGTTGGAGTTTTATACACATTTGCATTTTTTATCGCTTAAAAATAATTCCCAGCGCCTGCTGTATACTTTTTTTTATTTTGACTCATAACGTCACAAAGGATGCCTCCCGAGTAAATTCTCTTGCATTTTAGAGTAAAACTCTCCCCTTTATACTTGTTACAGGCAGTGGTTTGAATCCCAAAGCTTTGGTTGGAGTTTTACACACATTTGTAGTTTTTATCGCTTAAAAAAGCTTCCCAGCGCCTGCTGTATACTTTTTTGTATTTTGACTCATAACTTCACAAAGGCTGCTTTCCAAGTAAATTATCTTGCATTTTAGAGGAAAACTCTCCCCTTTATACGAGTTACAGGCAGTGGTTTGAATCCCAAAGCTTTGGTTGGAGTTTTACACACATTTGCTGTTTTTATTGCTTAAAAATGCTTCCCTGCGCCTGCTGTACACTTTTTTTATTTTCCCTCATAACTTCACAAAGGATGCTTTCCCAGTAAAATCTCTTGCTTTTTAGAGTAAAACTCTCCCCTTTTTCGAGTTACAGGCAGTGGTTTGATTCCCAAAGCTTTGGTTGGAGTTTTACACACATTTGCAGCTTTTATCGCTTTAAAATGGTTCCCAGCGCCTGCTGTTCACTTTTTTTATTGTGACTCATAACTTCCCAAAGGATGCCTTCCCAGTTAATTCTCTTGCTGTTTCGAGTAAAACTCTCCCCTTTCTACAAGTTAGAGGCAGTGGTTTGAATCCCAAAGCTTTGGTTGGAGTTTTACACACATTTGCAGCTTTTATCGCGAAAAAATGCTTCCCAGCGCCTGCTGTACACTTTTTTTATTTTGACTCATAACTTCCCAAAGGATGCTTTCCCAGTTAATTCTCTTGCTTTTTCGAGTAAAACTCTCCCATTTGAACTAGTTACAGGCAGTGGTTTGAATCCCAAAGCTTTGGTTGGAGTTTTACACACATTTGCAGTTTTTATTGCTTAAAAATGCTTCCCAGCTCCCTCTGCTGTACACTTTTTTTATTTTCACTCATAACTTCACAAAGGATGCTTTCCCAGTAAAGTCTCTTGCTTTTTAGAGTAGAACTCTCCCCTTTATACGATATACAGTCAGTGGTTTGAATCCCAAAGCTTTGGTTGGAGTTTTACACACATTTGCAGTTTTTATTGCTTAAAAATGCTTCCCAGCTCCCTCTGCTGTACACTTTTTTTGTTTTCACTCATAACTTCACAAAGGATGCTTTCCCAGTAAAGTCTCTTGCTTTTTAGAGTAGAACTCTCCCCTTTATACGAGTTACAGTCAGTGGTTTGAATCCCAAAGCTTTGGTTGGAGTTTTACACACATTTGCAGTTTTTATCGCTTAAAAATGCTTCCCAGCGCCTGCTGTACACTTTTTTTATTTTGACTCATAACTTCACAAAGGATGCTTTCCCAGTAAAATTTCTTGCTTTTTAGAGGATAACTCTCCCCTTTATACAAGTTACAGGTAGTGGTTTTAATCCCAAAGCTTTGGTTGGCGTTTGACACACATTTGCTGTTTTTATTGCTTAAAAATGCTTAACAGCTCCCTCTGCTGTACACTTTTTTTAATAACTCTCCCCTTTATACAAGTTACAGGTAGTGGTTTTAATCCCAAAGCTTTGGTTGGCGTTTGACACACATTTGCTGTTTTTATTGCTTAAAAATGCTTAACAGCTCCCTCTGCTGTACACTTTTTTTATTGTTACTCATAACTTCACAAAGGATGCTTTCCCAGTAAAGTCTCTTCCTTTTTAGAGTATAACTCTCACCTTTATACTAGTTACAGGCAATGGTTTGAATCCCTAAGCTTTGGTTGAAGTTTGACACACATTTGCAGTTTTTATTGCTTAAAAATGCTTCCCAGCTCCCTCTGCTGTACACTTTTTTTAATTGTTACTCATAACTTCACAAAGGATGCTTTCCCAGTAAATTCTCTTGCTTTTTAGAGTAAAACTCTCCCCTTTTTCGAGTTACAGGCAGTTGTTTGAATCCCAAAGCTTTGGTTGGAGTTTTACACACATTTGCAGCTTTTATCGCTTAAAAATGCTTCCCAGTGCCTGCTGTACACGTTTTTTTATTATAACTCATAACTTCACAAAGGATGCTTTCCCAGTAAATTCACTTGCTTTTTCAAGTAAAACTCTCCCCTTTATACTAGTTACAGGCAGTGGTTTGTATCCCAAAGCTTTGGTTGGAGTTTTACACACATTTGCAGTTTTTATTGCTTAAAAATGCTTCCCAGCTCCCTCTGCTGTACACTTTTTTTTAATTGTAACTCATAACTTAACAAAGGATGCTTTCCCAGTAAAGTCTCTTGCTTTTTAGATTAGAACTCTACCCTTTATACTAGTTACAGGCAGTGGTTTGAATCCCAAAGCTTTGGTTGGAGTTTTACACACATTTGCAGTTTTTATCACTTAAAAATGCTTCCCTGCGCCTGCTCTACACTTTTTTTTATTTTGACTCATAACTTCACAAAGGATGCTTTCCCAGTAAATTATCTTGCTTTTTAGAGGAGAACTCTCCCCTTTATACGAGTTACAGTCAGTGGTTTGAATCTCAAAGCTTTGGTTGGAGTTTTACATACATTTACTTTTTTTATTGCTTAAAAATGCTTCCCAGCGCCTGCTGTACACTTTTTTTATTTTGACTCATAACTTCCCAAAGGATGCTTTCCCAGTAAAGTCTCTTGCTTTTTAGAGTAGAACTATCCCCTTTATACTAGTTACAGGCCGTGGTTTGAATCCCAAAGCTTTGGTTGGAGTTTTACATACATTTACTTTTTTATTGCTTAAAAATGCTTCCCAGCGCCTGCTGTACACTTTTTTTTATTTTGACTCATAACTTCACAAAGGATGCTTTCCCAGTAAATTCTCTTGCTTTTTAGAGGAAAACTCTCCCCTTTATACGAGTTACAGGCAGTGGTTTGAATCCCAAAGCTTTGGTTGGAGTTTTACACACATTTGCAGTTTTTATTGCTTAAAAATGCTTCCCAGCTCCCTCTGCTGTACACTTTTTTTATTGTGACTCATAACTTCACAAAGGATGCTTTCCCAGTAAATTCTCTTGCTTTTTAGAGTAAAACTCTCCCCTTTATACGAGTTACAGGCAGTGGTTTGAATCCCAAAGCTTTGGTTGGAGTTTTACACACATTTGCAGTTTTTATGCTTAAAAATGCTTCCCAGCTCCTCTGCTGTACACTTTTTTTATTTTGACTCATAACTTCACAAAGGATGCTTTCCCAGTAAATTCTCTTGCTTTTTAGAGTAGAACTCTCCCCTTTATACTAGTTACAGGCAGTGGTTTGAATCCCAAAGCTTTGGTTGGAGTTTTACACACATTTGCAGTTTTTATTGCTTAAAAATGCTTCCCAGCGCCTGCTGTACACTTTTTTTATTTTGACTCATAACTTCACAAAGGATGCTTTCCCAGTAAAGTCTCTTGCTTTTTAGAGTAGAACTCTCCCCTTTATACTAGTTACAGGCAGTGGTTTGAATCCCAAAGCTTTGGTTGGAGTTTTACACACATTTGCAGTTTTTATTGCTTAAAAATGCTTCCCAGCTCCCTCTGCTGTACACTTTTTTTATTTTGACTCATAACTTCACAAAGGATGCTTTCCCAGTAAAGTCTCTTGCTTTTTAGAGTAGAACTCTCCCCTTTATACTAGTTACAGGCAGTGGTTTGAATCCCAAAGCTTTGGTTGGAGTTTTACACACATTTGCAGTTTTTATCGCTTAAAAATGCTTCCCAGCTCCTGCTGTACACTTTTTTTATTTTGACTCATAACTTCACAAAGGATGCTTTCCCAGTAAATTCTCTTGCTTTTTAGAGGAGAACTCTCCCCTTTATACGAGTTACAGTCAGTGGTTTGAATCCCAAAGCTTTGGTTGGAGTTTTACACACATTTGCTGTTTTTATTGCTTAAAAATGCTTCCCAGCTCCCTCTGCTGTACACTTTTTTTATTTTACTCATAACTTCACAAAGGATGCTTTCCCAGTAAAGTCTCTTGCTTTTTAGAGTAGAACTCTCCCCTTTATACTAGTTACAGGCAGTGGTTTGAATCCCAAAGCTTTGGTTGGAGTTTTACACACATTTGCAGTTTTTATTGCTTAAAAATGCTTCCCAGCTCCCTCTGCTGTACACTTTTTTTATTTTACTCATAACTTCACAAAGGATGCTTTCCCAGTAAATTCTCTTGCTTTTTAGAGTAGAACTCTCCCCTTTATACGAGTTACAGGCAGTGGTTTGAATCCCAAAGCTTTGGTTGGAGTTTTACACACATTTGCAGTTTTTATTGCTTAAAAATGCTTCCCAGCGCCTGCTGTACACTTTTTTTATTTGACTCATAACTTCACAAAGGATGCTTTCCCAGTAAATTCTCTTGCTTTTTAGAGGATAACTCTCCCCTTTATACTAGTTACAGGCAGTGGTTTGAATCCCAAAGCTTTGGTTGGAGTTTTACACACATTTGCTGTTTTTATTGCTTAAAAATGCTTCCCAGCTCCTCTGCTGTACACTTTTTTTATTTTGACTCATAACTTCACAAAGGATGCTTTCCCAGTAAAGTCTCTTGCTTTTTAGAGTATAACTCTCACCTTTATACTAGTTACAGGCAGTGGTTTGAATCCCAAAGCTTTGGTTGGAGTTTTTACACACATTTGCAGTTTTTATTGCTTAAAAATGCTTCCCAGCTCCCTCTGCTGTACACTTTTTTTATTGTAACTCATAACTTCACAAAGGATGCTTTCCCAGTAAATTCTCTTGCTTTTTAGAGGAAAACTCTCCCCTTTATACGAGTTACAGGCAGTGTTTTGAATCCCAAAGCTTTGGTTGGAGTTTTACACACATTTGCAGTTTTTATTGCTTAAAAATGCTTCCCAGCGCCTGCTGTACACTTTTTTTATTTTGACTCATAACTTCACAAAGGATGCTTTCCCAGTAAAGTCTCTTGCTTTTTAGAGTAGAACTCTCCCCTTTATACTAGTTACAGGCAGTGGTTTGAATCCCAAAGCTTTGGTTGGAGTTTTACACACATTTGCAGTTTTTTATTGCTTAAAAATGCTTCCCAGCTCCCTCTGCTGTACACTTTTTTTATTTTGACTCATAACTTCACAAAGGATGCTTTCCCAGTAAAGTCTCTTGCTTTTTAGAGTAGAACTCTCACCTTTATACTAGTTACAGGCAGTGATTTGAATCCCAAAGCTTTGGTTGGAGTTTTACACACATTTGCAGTTTTTATTGCTTAAAAATGCTTCCCAGCTCCCTCTGCTGTACACTTTTTTTATTTGCACTCATAACTTCACAAAGGATGCTTTCCCAGTAAAGTCTCTTGCTTTTTAGAGTAAAACTCTCCCCTTTATACTAGTTACAGGCAGTGGTTTGAATCCCAAAGCTTTGGTTGGAGTTTTACACACATTTGCAGTTTTTATTGCTTAAAAATGCTTCCCAGCTCCCTCTGCTGTACACTTTTTTTATTTTCACTCATAACTTCACAAAGGATGCTTTCCCAGTAAAGTCTCTTGCTTTTTAGAGTAGAACTCTCCCCTTTATACTAGTTACAGGCAGTGGTTTGAATCCCAAAGCTTTGGTTGGAGTTTTACACACATTTGCAGTTTTTATTGCTTAAAAATGCTTCCCAGCTCCCTCTGCTGTACACTTTTTTTATTTTAACTCATAACTTCACAAAGGATGCTTTCCCAGTAAAGTCTCTTGCTTTTTAGAGTAGAACTCTCCCCTTTATACTAGTTACAGGCAGTGGTTTGAATCCCAAAGCTTTGGTTGGAGTTTTACATACATTTACTTTTTTTATTGCTTAAAAATGCTTCCCAGCGCCTGCTGTACACTTTTTTTATTTTGACTCATAACTTCACAAAGGATGCTTTCCCAGTAAAGTCTCTTGCTTTTTAGAGTAGAACTCTCCCCTTTATACTAGTTACAGGCAGTGGTTTGAATCCCAAAGCTTTGGTTGGAGTTTTACACACATTTGCAGTTTTTTATTGCTTAAAAATGCTTCCCAGCTCCCTCTGCTGTACACTTTTTTTTATTTTCACTCATAACTTCACAAAGGATGCTTTCCCAGTAAAGTCTCTTGCTTTTTAGAGTAGAACTCTCCCCTTTATACGAGTTACAGTCAGTGGTTTGAATCCCAAAGCTTTGGTTGGAGTTTTACACACATTTGCAGTTTTTATTGCTTAAAAATGCTTCCCAGCTCCCTCTGCTGTACACTTTTTTTATTTTCACTCATAACTTCACAAAGGATGCTTTCCCAGTAAAGTCTCTTGCTTTTTAGAGTAGAACTCTCCCCTTTATACGAGTTACAGTCAGTGGTTTGAATCCCAAAGCTTTGGTTGGAGTTTTACACACATTTGCAGTTTTTTATTGCTTAAAAATGCTTCCCAGCGCCTGCTGTACACTTTTTTTTATTTTGACTCATAACTTCACAAAGGATGCTTTCCCAGTAAA
>NW_026904437.1:0-23942 GCF_024500275.1 Phycodurus eques | reverse complement strand
GTATTATGAACGGTTTTGATAATTGCTTGCTGACTGTGAAAAAGAGGAAGATGTCTCGCCCTCAAGAAAATCCTGCATGTGACTGCAGCAGGAATCAACAGGAAACGACACCTTGACCTGCAGATAGGAGATGAACCGCAAAAATGGTTCATCTCAAGGACACATAGCCAGGTGTTAATCTCATATCTTCCTTCCCCTTAGTATGACATGTTTTGCAACTTAGATACCTCCCTAAGGAAATAAATACAGGAGCAACGGAAGAGGTTGTTCAGAGCGTGATAGGAGAATGTAACTGAACAATCTCCCACGTTCTCCTCATGAGCAAAAAGAAACAAGCGTCTTCATTCCTTTGTGTCTATTCTTATAGGTGTTGGGCGAGATAGATCCGACATTTTATTGGTCCTTCGAGCCGGATGTCAACACACCTGAGGATTCCAGTTGTGGAGCCGACTTCCAGTTAAGAGACCGTGGCCACGGCAAGTAAGACCCTTTCCGGGACTGGTCTTCGTTCTCCTCAACTGGAATCTGAAGGTTGACGACAATCCACAGGATTGAAGATGACTTTGGTGAGTTAATTTTTTTTAAAGGATTAAAGAGTGAGTGAATTGCATGACAAAGAAGTCTGCGGCAGAATAAACCTTGTGTAATACTAGTCACTGGCAAGTAAAAGAGGGACAGCGGAGTCCGAGAAATTCCGCAAGGATGGCGGAGTCCTGTACGTACTTAAATTCCGTGTTTGTAAAAACGTTACTAATATCGCGTGAATGTGTCAAGGTATGAATGTATTAGACAGGGTTTTGTAAGTGACAACTGGGTTTGGAAGCAGATGCAAGAATCCTCCGCCCCGTGCTAGGTAGAATGTTTGAGGATAACCAAAACCCAGACGTTCATTGTCCCCCTGTCATTTTGAATAAAGTCAGTATTTAGGTCACTCAAGGTGCAAATAAACTGACTTCAAAATTCACAAAATGGGATAAAAATAACAGTAAAACGGATCCAAAAGAATGCTTAACATGTAAAGACTGGAAATATGTTCAATTCCCAAACCCATCCATCCATCCATTTTCTGAGCCGCTTCTCCTCACTAGGGTCGCGGGCGTGCTGCCAGCCAATTGCAGGGCACAAAGAAACAAACAACCATTCGCACCCACAGTCATGCTTACGGACAATTTAGAGTCTCCAATTAATGCATGTTTTTGGGATGTGGGAGGAAATCGGAGTGCCCGGAGAAAATCCACACAGGTGGGGCCGGGGATTGAACCCTGGTCCTCAGAACTGTGAGGCTGACGCTCTAACCATTCGGCCACCGTGCCACCTTATTTGATATTGACATCACTAAAACATTTGACAAAATGCATGCATTGCTTAAAGGAAGTATATATATATATATATATATATATATATATATATATATATATTAGTATCACGTGATACGTCAATTTTATCACATCAGTGCTGCTCGATATTTTTAAGCGCAGAGACTTCGAGAAATTTAAGCAGTATAAAGCGACTCGTAGTGCGACAATCTGGAACAGTGTCAATTGTGCAAATGGTGCAGATACTTATCAAGCACATGAGTGGCCAGTATTGGTCAACAACAGATATGCAAATTGTGCAGAGTGGCGAGACTACTACAGTGAATGCACGAACAATGTATAATTGGCCCAACAGAGATGGGACAACAATCTCAAGACAAATTGGTAGCATGTTACAATGCAATTGTAAGTGAACTGTTTCAGAAGTTAACGACAAGCGGGACGAAGGTGTTGGAATGTCTGCTAGTTTTAGTTTGCATTGTTTGATAGCGCTTACCTGGGGGAAGGAGCTGGAAGAAGACAATTATATATTACTCGTGCACTCACTGTAGTAGTCTCGCCACGCTGCACTATTTTCATATCTGTTGTTGACCAATACTGGCGACTCATGCCAGTAGCATCTGCTCCAATTGCACACTGATTGAAGACAATCTGCAACATTTGCACAATAAACATTGTCCCAGATTATTGCACTACTCGCTTGAAGTCTCGGCGCCCTTTGCACAAAGGTCAATGCACCGGACTATTGCAAAATTAGTCTTTCGAACTGCTCTAAATGCGAGAGGACTCTGCATATTTTTGCACAATTGTAAAAAAAAAATGTACCGGCATTACCAGATAACTCGCAACGCTTTATTGCTCAGTGACTGTTTTTTGTCAATGTTTTTATGTCTCAAAAGTGTTCTCTGTCAATTGACTGTCTGTTGTCGTACGAGAGCGGCTCCAACTACCAGAGACAAATTCCTTGTGTGTTTTTTGTGTTTTGTTTTTTGGACATACTTGGCAAATAAAGATAAAAATCACGTGATACTAACATACATATATATTAGTATCACATGATACGTCACAATTTTATCACATCAGTGCTTTTAATTGGCTCGAGGCTAAGGATACGAAGGTATGGATTTTTAAATAATACGTAATTATTGGACATTATTGTGTGGACCCCAAAGCCACGGTTTATGAACCCGAACCACTTCCGAGGAATACATTACAGTGGAGTGAATGGCAGTATCAGTAAGAGTAGATTAGGTCGAGTCAATTCAATCAGAATCAGCAGGATCAAAATCAGAATCCTCTTTATTTGCCGAGTATGTCAGAAACACACAAGGAATTTGTCTCCGGTAGTTGGAGCCTGTTGGATTGTTCTATTTTGTACTCATGAAGCTATGTTCCTTTATCTCACAATTAAGTTCCGTTTCCAAAACACGAGGGTAATCCATGTTTAGGTTTTGTTATCCGTGAGAATATGTAGAAGGTAGATTCCTGAAGAATGATGGTTTTAGGGTGACTCCCCCTTTTCTGATGACACCCAAGACCAGAGGTACCTTCTGCGAAACATATATCAAAACCTTCTGCTGAAAAGTCATAACGAAACCTTCTGATGTGTATAAAAGGAGTTAGCGCAAATTAACAAGGTGTGTCATTCAGTGAACCTGCACTCTGGTGAACAGTTGATTGAAGGCACCCTGAGACTCAACACTTCTTTTTTCCTCTCTTTTTGGACAAAGAAAACAAACACGCAAGGACGATTGAAGGTTCCATGATCTATTGAACATTGACATTATATTACGTCCTTAACAGATGGTGACCCTTCGTCGTGATTTGTCCGATAGGAGAGGTTAATTTTGGTCATTAACTACTTGGCCTGGACTCACAAACAGAGCGCTCACAAACTAAGGTAAGCAGAGACCTTTTTAACAAAATTCTGCACATTGACAGTTACCAAATTATTTGTGAGTTCGAGACAAGTAATTTTTTCTAATCACAAGTTTTGTGTGACTCGCAAGATAGAGAAATCCTACAACAAAGGTTGTGGAAGGATAGCCTCCAATCACAACAGATTGGAGAAGGTTATCCCCCAGTAACGACTGGGGAAGGTTATCCTCTGACGACGGTCAGGGAAGATTTACCACTATTAAAAGGTAAAAATTAGAACTGAAGCATCCCTCTGGTTAGAGACCAGGGAAGGTCTTGCAGGACAAGAATAATACAGTGTTATTTATGTGTAGAAAATTATTTCAGGCATTTTTAGTATACGCCGAAAGAACTGTCAGGAGAATTCCGAAGTGAATTAAAAAGATGTATTAAGTGTGGGGAACCCCCAAGGAGAAAGGCGCCACTTGTGGTAGAAGCTTCCTTTCTCACACTTGAAATATCTGTCATTCACTTTTTTTTACAAATTCTCCCCATATTTATATGATGGAAGGAAATTTTGTGGCACGGTGGTGGCTGGTTAGAGCATCTGCCTCACAGTTCTGAGGACCAGGGTTCAATCCCTGGCCCCGCCTGTGTGGAGTTTGCATGTTCTCCCCGTGCCTGCGTGGGTTTTCTCTGGGCACTCCGGTTTCCTCCCACATCCCAAAAATATGCTTGGTAGGTTAATTGACAATTCTAAATTGCCCCGAGTTGTGAATGTGAGTGCGAATGGTTGTTTGTTTGTATGTGCCCTGCGATTGGCTGGCAACCAGTTTTGGTTGTACCCCGCCTCCTGCCCGATGAGCTGGGATAGCTGGGATAGGCTCCAGCACGCCCTAGTGAGGAGAAGCGGCTCAGAGAATGGATGGATGGATGGAAGGACATTTTGCCAAACATTGTCAATTGGTAGAAAACCCCGAATTGGTATTGGGAGATTCGGGTCACGAAGGGGCAAACGGTGGCAATTCCCAAAGTTACTGTTACACTATACGGGACTAAGGTATGTAGGGGAGAAGAAACAGAAAAAGGAAAGAGAGAAAATAAGTAAGTGTCAATGAGATAAAAAAGAGGAAGACGGACAAATCAGAAAGACTGAGCCTTTGATTCTTTAGTTACACCGTCTAAAAGACAGACTCGTTAGAAATAAAACTTCTAAAAAACAAAAAACCGTCCATCTTTAAGAAATCCACAGTGAACTCTAAAATCGCTGAAAAAGAACAAGCTCTGTGTACAGTGATGAATGTACTTGCATTGGTGGGGATGATTGAACCAAAAGATGATGCCATGATTATGGCATGACAAAAGGAAAAAAGAGAAAGAAAGGAAGATGTAATTGAAAAAATTAAAAAGAAATCGGAGTCACTGATGGTGTAGTGGTACACTCGCCTGACCCTGGTGCAGGCAGCGTGGGTTCAGTTTCCACTCAGTGACGGTGTGAATGTGAGTGCGAATGGTTGTCCGTGTCTATATGTGCCCTGCGACGGACTGGCGACCGGTTCAGGGTGTAGTCCGCCTTTCGCCCGAAGTCAGCTGGGCTAGGCTCCAGCGTCCCACGACCCTAACCAGGATAAGCAGTGTTGAAAATGGATGGATGGATGGAAAAAATAAACAATAAAATGAAAAAAAAAACACCATATGTGCAGGCACCACAAACTTCCTCACTATACTTAGAACTAACAGTACTTCACTTCATGTAAAGATGGATAGACAAAAAGACTTCTGAAAACAGTGAGATAGAACAAATGCAGAAAAACCTGTGAAAACTACATCGAAGGCGCTGCCAGAGAAAATGTGTGAGAAAAAAAAAAAAAAAAAAAAACAGGCACTATCTGTCATGGCACCTCAGCTACTGTAGTAGTATGCGACGAGGGACACTTTGCTACTACAGAAGCAGACGAGAGGGGGAGTCAGAGGAGATTTCAGGGGTCAGTCCCGCGGCGCGAACTCCATAAGATTCTTTGCATGTGGAAAAACTGGACACGTAGCATGTGTCTGTCGAGGCCCTGCTGAAGCACAGAGTAACTACAGTTGTTACTGTGGACAAGAGGGACACATTGCCAACTGTTGTCCCAACCTGCTGCCCAGAGGACGTGGTGAAAGAATAGGACGAGGCAGGGGAAATCAGAATCAAAATCATCTTTATTTGCCAAGTATGTCCAAAACAAGAATTTGTCTCCGGTAGTTGGAGCTGCTCTAGTACAACAGAGAGTCAATTTACAGAACACTTTGGAGACATAAAGACATGGACAAAAAACAATTGTGCAAAAAGATGCAGAGTCCTCCAGCACTTAGAGCAGTTCGAATGACTAATATTGCAATAGTCCGGTGCGATGACCATTGTGCAAAGGGTGCTGAGACTTCAAGGAGTGTATGCGGTTTAAAGTGATGAGTAGTGCGATAATCTGGGACAATGTTGGCTGTGCAAATGTTACAGATACTTCTCAATCAGTGTGCAAATGGAGCAGATGCTACTCTGGCATGAGTGGCCAGTATATGCAAATAGTGCAGCATGGCGAGACAACTACAGTGAGTGCACGAGTAATACATAATTGGCCCCACAGAAATGTGACAACGAACTCAAGTAAAAAAATTGCCATCTTATTGTAATGGAATTATAGGTTAGGTGTTTAAGAAGTTGATCGCAAGAGGGAAGAAGCTGTTGGAATGTCTACTAGTTCTAGTTTGCATTGATCGGTAGCGCCTACCTGAGGGAAGGAGCTGGAAGAGCTGGTGACCGGGGTGCGGAAGGTCCGAGAGGATTTTGCACGCCCTTGTCTTAGTTCTGGCAGCGTGCAAGTCCTCAATGGTGGGTAGGGGGGTACCGACAATCCTTTCAGCAGTTTTGATTGTCCGTTGCAGTCAGAGTTTGTCCTTTTTTGTAGCAGCACCAAACCAGACTGTGATGGAAGCACACAGGACTGATTCAATGACCGCTGTGTAGAACTGTCTCAGCAGCTCCGGTGGCAGGCTGTGCTTTCTCAGAAGCCGCAGGAAGTACATCCTCTGCTGGGCCTTTTTGAGGACGGAGTTGATGTTGGTCACCAACTTCAGGTCCTGAGAGATTGTAATTCCCAGGAACTTGAAGGTCTCGACGGTTGACACAAGGCAGCTGGACAACGTGAGGGGCAGCTGTGGCGAAGGATGCCTCCTGAAGTCCACGATCATCTCTACTGTCTTGAGCGTGTTCAGCTCCAGGTTGTGTCGGCCGCACCACAGCTCCAGCCGCTCCGCTTCCTGTCGATATGCAGACTCGTCACCGTCCTTGATGAGGCAGATGACAGTGGTGTCATCTGCAAACTTCAGGAGTTTGACAGTCGGGTTCGCTGAGGTGCAGTCGTTCGTGTAGAGAGAGAAGAGCAGCGGAGAGAGGACACCACCTTGGGGCGCCCCAGTGCTGATGCTGCGTGTGGATGAGGTGCCCCCCCCCCCCCCAGCCTGACCTGCTGTTTCCTGCCCGTCAGAAAGCTGTAAATCCACTGGCAGGATGGCAGGTGAGACGCTGAGCTGGAGAAGCTTGGATGAAAGGAGTTCAGGGATGATGGTGCTGAACGCTGAGCTGAAGTCCACGAACAGGATCCTCGCGTAGGTCCCTGCACTGTCGAGGTGTTCTAGGATGAAGTGCAGTCCCATGTTGACTGCATCATCCGCAGACCTGTTTGCTTGGTAGGCAAACTGCAGGGGGTCCAGCAGGGGACCTGTGACACTCTTGAGGTGGTCCAGCACGAGACGTTCAAAGGACTTCATGACCACAGATGTCAAAGCGACAGGCCTGTAGTCATTCAGACCAGAGATTGCAGGTTTCTTGGGGACTGGAATGATGGTGGAGCGTTTGAAACAGGATGGAACTTCGCACATTTCCAAAGATCTGTTGAAGATCTGAGTGAAGACTGGAGCAAGCTGGTCCGCGCAGACTTTGAGGCAGGATGGGGACACATGGTCCGGGCCTGTTTGACGATGCGTCTCACATCCTGTTCATGGATGGTTAACGCAGAAGTCAGAGGTGTGGTTGTGGTCGCGGGTGCGGCCGGGTGGGTGTGTGGTGTGAAACTGTCCTTTTCAAACCTGCAGTAGAAGGTATTCAAGTCGTTGGCTAGTGTGCTATTGTCTCAGCTTGGGGGGATCGTCGCTTGTAATTAGTCAGCGATTGGAATGCATGCCAGACTGATTTAGAGTCGTTTGCGCGAAACTGTTTTTCCAACTTTGCTGCATAGATCTTCTTTGCAATGTTAATTTCTTTAGTAAACTGGTTTCTAGCTCGATTATACAGGGCCCTGTCCCCGCTCTGATATGCGTTCTCCTTAGCTTGGCGAAGCTGTTTAAGTTTAGCAGTGAACCACGGCTTGTTGTTGTTGAATGTGCGAAATGATTTTGTTGGGACACAAACCTCTTCACAGAAACTGATATAGGATGTGACAGTGTCCGTATATTCATCCAGGCTGCCAGCTGAATTTTCAAAGACACTCCAGTCTGTGCAGTCTAAACAGCTTTGAAGTTCCATCTTGGCTTCATTGGTCCACTTTTTGACAGTTTTCACTGTAGGCTTCGCACATTTAAGTTCTTGCCTGTACGTCGGTATTAAGTGAATTAAGCAGTGATCAGACGAGCCCAGGGCTGCACGAGGTATAGCACGGTATAGCGTTTTTTACCGTAGTGTAGCAGTGGTCTAAAGTATTATTTTGCCTGGTCGGACAGTCGATGTGCTGCTTGTATTTAGGGAGTTCGTGGTTGAGTTTAGCTTTGTTAAAGTCCCCGAGAATAATGAGGGATGAGTCCGGGTGTTTTTTTTTCCAATTTCGTTGACTTGTTCGGCGAACGTTAGCAGTGCGGCATTCGTTTTAGCTTGAGGCGGAATGTAAACTCCAGCCAGGATGAATGATGCGAACTCATGCGGCGAGTAGAATGGCTTACAATTCAAAAACAGCGACTCCAAATGCGGGCTGCAGTGTGTGCTGAGCTGCTTCGACTCTGGCATTCTCTTTGCTAGTGTAGTATATATCAATAGTACCACAGTCAGAGTTCCTTTGTGAGGGCCAAATGCTTGGAGATCTGTATTCAAGCCAACCATCTTTTCTTTGAAGTTCTACATCAAAGGACTTCCTTCAACCATTTGTACGTTTATTAGGGTTTTCCTTCTCCGGCCAGACAGTTGTCCTGGGTTCACAACAGGCGTCCCAGTCTGCAAAGAGGACTGTTTTGCATCTTATAAAATAAGGGTACCGGGTGTGAGGGCAGCTAGAATGTGAGGCGCCAGTAGGCGGGTGTGATTCCCAATATGGTCATGAGGAATGAACATCTTCCGGGTGCACCCAGGGAGGGGGTAAGTCCACGCCCAGAGAATTAAACCTTGATAAACTGAGATCTAGGGTTTTTCGGGGGCTTTTTTGTTGTTCTGGCTATGTAAGCAGCTGTTATGACACTAAGGCTTGTTCAATAAATCAAATTAGCCCAAACGCCAAGTGTCTCGAAGTCTTCATTCATTCCTGCCCAATGGAAGCCACAGTTCTCCCGGGTGACCTCTGACTCGGAACCACAGGCGAAAAAATATGCCTCAAAGTGGCGTCAAGAACAGGATTCTTTGCTGCACTGCCGAGCGATGGCGCCGCGGGTCCGCTTCAGATTTAATGCCGGCAAGAAGGTGAGCGTTTCCTCACTGTTTGGATCTGGCGGCCACGCGGCCGCCAGATCCAGTGTGTGGCTTGAGTGGCTTGCGTGCGGCATTGAAACGGCTGGTGTGGGTGTGCCTGTGTATCTGTGATGGTGGAGGTGGTTGAAGACTTTGTCGAAATGTTTTGTTCTTTTTTGTTTTTAGAAAACATGGAGGGGGATGGCCCTCTGGGATGAATGAGACACGCGATGATGTCAAATGAGAGTTTCAAAGTGAAACTAAGTGGTAAAAGTAGAATGCACGACTTGGGACGTGCGCTTGGCTTCTGAACGGACGCATTCACGCGAATGTCAGAGCTCACATACCCGCGTGATGTCAGTCAGGCCGTATATTAGCAAGGCACGTCACCATGTGAGTACGATAGCCCATCGTCTTTAGTTACCGATTGAACATAACCTGGCCAGGTTACCATTTAGCAGAAAGTGTGAAAGCGTGGTCTGAGAGAAGTGATGTCGGCGGTCTGTGTGAGGCCGCCAAAGCTCGCAGACGCGGCTATTGGCAGTAAGTGGTCACACACGGCGCTCGGTGTGAAGATGAGGGGACATATCCATATGTAAGGCGGTGCTGACGTGGATTTATTCCTGTGTTGTGAATTCGAGGGTTCGACTCCTTCAGTTAGACTAATCTGAGGCCGGGCGTCATCAAGTGTGAGCAACTTAAGTAACAGACCAGGGGAGCTCTATTTGGGAACAGAAGAGACTCGCATGAGATCTGGAAAAGACCCGTGGACTAAGTGTGAATGATATGAATATTCTGTGTGATACGACTTATTAATTGTGTACACAATATAAAGAAAACCCTAGAACTAGAATAAATATAATTATATTTATATATATATCTATAACGCGTGCTCAAGAGTACTCATTATCTTTATAACATATGTAAATAAGGTTTAGGTATTGTGTGGATACATAGGTAGGCACACGATATTCAGGAAGATAAATTAAAATAATAGACAACGCGTGTGCCGGGCGAACGTGATCACGTGAGGGTTGCGCCGTGACGTTCTACTTCCGGGTTAACGGAGCGGGCCAGCGTGCCCGGAGAAGCAGCCTAGAAACGGCACCGGATGTTTTTGTTGGCATAAAACGCTTCAATGTATGAATAAAGGAGGCTGTTGAATTTGTGGAGCCGCGGATGTGTTATGGGGCCCTTCCAAACCGGTCGGAGAGGTTTCGATGTAGGACGCGGCGGGTCCGGCCCGCTTCAGGCTGCATGCGGAGTGTGAATGTATGGCATGCAAAGTGCTGTCTGGGATGGTATAAACATGATGTGAAAAGTAAGAAGTGGATGAGAGTGTATTTTAGTGTGTTATGAGTGAATCACGAGGTGTGTAAATGTGGGATTTGATTGAGTGTGTGCGGTGTTAAGGACGTAATATAATGTCAATGTTCAATAGATCATGGAACCTTCAATCGTCCTTGCGTGTTCGTTTTCTTTGTCCAAAAAGAGAGGAAAAAATAAGACACCAGAGTGCTGAGTCTCAGGGTTCATTCAATCAACTGTACACCAGAGTGCAGGTTCACTGAACGACACACCTCGTTTATTTGAGCTAACTCCTTTTATACACATCAGAAGGTTTCGTTATGACTGTTTAACAGAAGGTTTTGATATATGTTTAGCAGAAGGTACCTCTGGCCTTGGGTGTTATCAGAAAAGAGGGAGTCATCCTAAAACCATCATTCCTCTGTAATTTTGGAAACAGAATTTAATTGTTAGATAATGGAACCTAGCTTCATGACTACATAATAGAACAATCCAACAATCCCAATCAATGTTTACATAGTGGAACCATGTAACAGACCCTAAGCAGTACTACTCTATGTGGAAGGCAATCAGAGGATATATAAACAACGTAGTCATGAGTTTAGCATTCTTCATAAGGCAGTACTACTCTTGAGACAGGCCAAAAAACTCCCCATATATTGATTTGAGGAGGGAAAAAGACAAGTCCCGTAACATGCTAAGAGAAAAGACACTGTATATTCTTAATCAATAATTCATCCATATGGACACGACGTCGTCTTGTGTGAGCAGAACTTCAGGAGTAGGAGCTTCTTCGGAGGTCATCAACATCTGTGATTCCGGCTGGTTCATATTCTTTTCCACCACTCCCGAGACCATCTTGACGCACAGTGTCCTCGTACATTGAATAATACAGCATCCAAAAAGCAATAACAAAGTAACAGCAATAACAATAGCAATTATGAATGTAATTACAAGGTGTTCCATTTTCCAAACCATGCCATAGCACAATCTTCCAGGGGGTTGGAAACGCCTGTTGAATCTGCCATTTCAGCAGCCAAAGTTTTTAACCCATGTCGGGCTCTCGTTACTTTTCCATCCGGGGCTGTGTTGTTGGGAATAAAAGCACAACATTGTGGACCAAACATTGCACAAACACCATTCTTTTCGGCAAAGATCATGTAATGGGACATGCGGTTTCGAATTGCCATTAGGGAAGTGGGGGCCAATTGTTCAGCTAACCCTTCAATGGCATCACTGGTTAAGTTTACTGCTCTTTGCAAATGGTAATAAACAAAGTTGATCCTATCCACATTCTTGTTTGGAGTTACTGGGTACAAGGTAGAGATGATGGGCATATTTTCAAATCCTGCTGCAATTTGATCAATCAGTTTCTATTCATTTGGAACTCCTCTGGCACTCCAATGCCATCTATGTATGTGGTTCTGTCCTCTGACCAAATCACCAAAAGACCTTTTGCTCAATACCGTAATATTTCCCCATGTAGTGACATCTATTATATTATGACAAAATGGAAATACCCCCGCCTCCTGTCCGATGATAGCTGGGACAGGCTCCAGCACGTCCGCGACCCGAGTGAGGAGAAGCAGCTCAGAAAATGGATGGATGGATGGAAATACCCCCACACATTCAGTTTTGTTCTGGTTAATTCTGTCCTGCTTTAAACAAGTGTAATTTCCTTCTGCATAATGGAGCATGAGTGGTACTGTACTTTTAGGTAATTTTGGCCACATATTCTCATACTTGGCGCATCGAGAGCTAACATTATGGTTTATTTTGTATATTACAATTATGCAATTTAGTGAATCAATATCCATAATTGGTCCTGGAGCTGAACATACAGTGGGTCGTGCGGCTGCACACATTATACAATCCCCAAAAGTCGGGCTGTTTCTTGTAAGGAGGCTATCCAAAGGTTTTGTTGTGTGTATCCTGTGGCTAAAGCTAAAATTTGACCTGATGTAATTTTGTCTGTGTTGAAAATTCCCACTATGCGAGGTGGGTTGTTAAGTATTTGTACTCCAGGAGGGTTTGCGACAGCCTCGGAACTTGATTGGTTGTTAGCAGTTTGTTCTTCCTCAAATACATTGATGTGGATAAGACCACGTGGATCTCTTCCAGAAACATCCACTCCTATCACTAAATATGAATGTTGTGTTTGTCCAATTACTTGATCATTGATGCTTAGCATAATAGGGTTTTGTGTTGAACCATAATTTCTTTGGTGTTTTATTCTATCCATTATTGCTCAAAGGGTAACGTGGGTCCCCCTTTCCATGGGGTCACCACCTGAGGGAGGGGTCATAGGGGTCGGGGTGCAGTGTGAGCTGGGCGGTGGCCGAAGGCGGGGACCTTGGCGATCCAATCCCCGGCTACAGAAGCTGGCTCCAGATGAAGACGAATCACCTTTTATTGTGATGAACATGCATGCATGTACACAAAATTTGTTCTCTGCATTTAACCCATCACAGTGAACACATACACATGTTAGTGGAACACACTGGAGCAGGGGGCAGGGGGCCCCTCTGTGGCAGGCGATGATCCTAACCATGGGCCACGGCTGCCACAGAATGTCACCTTTCTGACAGGGAAGGAGCCCGAGCTGGTGTGTGAGGTTGAGAAGTTCCGACTCGTTGAAGTCGGACTCGCCTCCACGCACAGCTTAGGCTCTGCTACCAGTCCTATCGAGAGGGGTTGGGCTCTCTTCCACTCTGGAGTTGCCCACGGTGAGAGGCGCCGAGCAGGTGTGGATATACTTATTGCCGCCCGGCTCGGCGCCTGTTCGTTGGGGTTCACCCCAGTGGACGAGAGCGTAGCCTCCCTCCGCCTTCGGGTGGGGGGATGGGTCCTGACTGTTATTTGTGCCTATGCACCAAACAGCAGTTCAGAGTACCCACCCTTTTTGGAGTCCTTAGAGGGGGTGCTGGAAGCGCTCACGCTGGGGACTCCATCGTTCTGCTGAGGGACTTCAATGCTCACGTGGGCAATGACAGTGAGACCTGGAAGGGCGTGATTGGGAAGAACGGCCCCCCCCCCCCCGACATTACCCGAGTGGTGTTCTGTTATTGGACTTCTGTGCTCACCACGGATTGTCCATAACGAACACCATGTTCAAGCATAAGGGTGTCCACATGTGCACTTGGCACCAGGACACCCTAGGTCGCCGTTCGATGATCGACTTTGTGGTCGTGTCATCGGACTTGCGGCCACATGTCTTGCACACTCGGGTGAAGAGAGGGGCTGAGCTGTCAACTGATCACCACCTGGTGGTGAGTTGGCTCCAATGGTAGGGAAGATGCCGGTCCGACGTGGCAGGCCCAAACGTATTGTGAGGGTCTGCTGGGAACGTCTGGCAGAATCCCCTGTCAGAAGGAGTTGCAACTCCCACCTCCGGCAGAACTTCACCCACGTCCTGGGGGAGGCGGGGGAAATTGAGTCCGAGTGGCCCATGTTCAGCGCCTCTATTGCCGAGGCAGCCGACCGGAGCTGTGACCGTAAGGTAGTCGGTGCCTGTCGTGGCGGCAATCCCCGAACCCGTTGGTGGAAACCAGCGGTGAGGGATGCCGTCAAGCTGAAGAAGGAGTCCTGTCAGGCCTTTTTGGACTGTGGGACTCCTGAGGCAGCTGATGGGTATCGGCTGGCCAAGCGGAATGCGGCTTTGGTGGTCGCTGAGGCAAAAACCCGGGCATGGGAGGAGTTTGGTGAGGCCATGAAGAACGACTTCCGGACGGCGTCTTTGTGTGTCTTTTTAAGCTTCCGTTTTCAAAATATTTAAAATATTTATTATTATATATTAAAATATGTATTGAATTGTTTTCCAAACAATCCAATGTTTTCCAAACAATCCAATATCATCTGATTAAAGGTCTGATTAATGAGTGGCCGAGACACAAATTTTGATACCTCATTTGTGCGTAGAAAATTGTTGTTTACGATCCTTTATGTTTGCACGTGCGTGCAGAATTAAATAGCATTTATTATTATTATTATTATTATTATTATTATTATTATTATTATTATTATTATTATTATTATTATTATTATTATTATTATTATTATTATTATGATGATGATGATGATGAGGCGGCACAGTGCCCCGACTGGTTAGAGCGTCAGCCTCACAGTTCTGAGGAACTGGGTTCAATCCCCGCCTGTGTGGATTTTGCATGTTCTCCTGTGCCTGCGTGTGTTATCTCCGGGCACTCTGGATTCCTCCCACATCCCAAAAACATGCATGGTTGGTTAATTGACTACTCTAAATTGCCCGTAGGTGTGAATGTGAGTGCGAATGGTTGTTTGTCTGTATGCGCCCTGCGATTGGCTGGCAAGCAGTTCAGGGTGTAACCCGCCTCCTGCCCGATGATAACTGGGATAGGCTCCAGCACGCCCGCGGCTCAGAAAATGGATGGATGGATTTTTATTATTATATTTTTTTCCATTTTAACAGCCTTTTCTGCCAGCGAGTTGAATTTGCTTCTGAAATGGAGCAGCTGAATATTTGAAGCTGAAATGTTTGGATTGGATATTTTGATGTTAAAAGTAAAATTCAAATTGAGTGTGAAAAAAAAAAAAAAAAAAAGTGAAAATCAAATTGAGAATCTGGTGACACAGATATACTTCCACACCTAAATTTCCTCCAACACACACCTCGATCGACAATTCTACTTCCTAAGGCCCGAGACACACAAAAGGATTTTTCCAATCTTAAAAGAGTTTTCATCTGCTGCAGACCCCACGCTTGAAAATCAACCATTGAATAATTTCTGTCATGTTGTGTGCTCCAATAATCTGTAATGTGTAGTATATTTTAATAGTAACACAATCAGAGTTCCTTTGCACAGGACAAATGGTTGGAGACCTGTATTCACACCAACGATGTTTTCTTTGTACTTCTACATCAAATGACATCCTTCAACCAGTTATATGGATATTGGTGTTTCCTGCTCGTCCTTGACAGAAACTTGTCTGGTATTTACAACCGGGTCCAGATCTTAACAAAGGACTGTTTTCATTATCACAACAAAGTGCCCCAGGGAGGGGAGAGATTGACGAGAGGAAGAGAGACCAGCAGGCGAGTGCGAGTCCAAATATGGTCATGAGGAGCACCATCCTTCCGGGTGGCCCCAAGGAGAGGCTAATTCCACGCCCAGATAATTACACCTTGATAAACGGAGATCCAGGGTTTTTTGGGGGCTTTTTCGTCGTTCTGGCAATATAAGCAGCTGTTATGACACTAAGGCTTGTTCAATAAATCAAATTAGCCCAAACGCCAAGTGTCTCAAAGTCTTCATTCATCCCATGCCTGACGGACGTCGGAGTTCTCCCGGGTGATCTCCGACTCGGAAACACAGGCGAAAGAAATTCACCACAAATGCAAAACAACATACAGAAGGATTCTGTTCCACCACGGGTCTGGAAACAAATCTGTAGACTGGCAATGTCATCCATAAGAGACTTTCATCCATCCATCCATTTTCTGAGCCGCTTACCCTCACAAGGGTCGCGGGAGTGCTGGAGCCTATCCCAGCTATCATTGGGCAGGAGGCGGGGTGCACCCTGAACTGGTTGCCAGCCAATCGCAGGGCACATATAAACAAACAACCATTCGCACTCCCATTCACTCCTACGGGCAATTTAGAGTCTTCAATCAACCTACCATGCATGTTTTTTGGATGTGGGAGGAAACCGGAGTGCCCGGAGAAAACCCACAAAGGCACGGGAAGAACATGCAAACTCCACACAGGCGGAGTAGGGGATTGAACCCCTGACCTCAGAACTGTGACACAGACGCTCTAACCAGTCGGCCTCCGTGCCGCCATAAGGGACTTGCTTTGGAAAATACTTTTTGCTGTCTGGACAACCCACCCAAAAAAAACATGACATCGGGTAAGACGTTTGTTTTTATTTGCAGTTGTTTCCTTGTTCCTGAGTCAGAGCTCTATTTGATTGGCTACGTTCTGTTTCACGTCACAATTCACGACGTCATGACTGGGGGAGAAGAGTCGTAAATATTTTTCGGCCCCGAACCATATCGGTCCCTATATTCTGAACAAATTCACTCTTGACATATCTCAGATTTAAAGCAAAGCAAATTTATTTATATAGTGGATTTCCGGGTTAACCACGTCCACCACCAGCGGCGTCAACCTGCGGGCCGCCATTGGAAATTCAGCTACTGTGGGTCGAAGTCAATGGAAGAAGAGGTGGAAAGCGGGTTCTTCGGCAGAAAGAGAAGAGGAAAGCACAGAGCCTAGAACTGAATGTGGGGACTTTGAATGTTGGGACTATGACAGGAAAATCTCGGGGGTTGGTTGACATGATGATTAGGAGAAAGGTTGATAGGTTGACAGTATGGTTTCATGCCGAGAAAGAGTACCACAGATGCATTATTTGCCTTGAGGATGTTGTTGGAAAAGTACAGAGAAGGTCAGAAGGAGCTACATTGTGTCTTTGTAGATCTAGAGAAAGCCTGTGACAGAGTACCCAGAGAGGAACTGTGGTACTGCATGCTGACGTCTGGAGTGGCAGAGAAGTATGTTAGAATAATACAGGACATGTACGAGGGCAGCAGAACAGTGGTGAGGTGTGCTGTAGGTGTGACACAAGAATTTAAGGTGGACGTGGGACTGCATCAGGGATCAGCCCTGAGCCCCTTCCTTTTTGCAGTGGTGATGGATAGGCTGACAGATGAGGTTAGACTGGAATCCCCGTGGACCAAGATGTTTGCAGATGACATTGTGATCTGCAGTGAAAGCAGGGAGCAGCTGGAGGAACAGTTAGAAAGATGGAGGCATGCACTGGAAAGAAGAGGAATGAAGATTAGCCGAAGTAAGACAAAATATATGTGCATGAATGAGAGGGGTGGTGGGGGAAGAGTGAGGCTACAAGGAGAAGAGATAGCAAGGGTGGAGGACTTTAAATACTTGGGGTCAACCGTCCAGAGCAATGGTGAGTGTGGTCAGAAAGTGAAGAAACGGGTCCAAGCAGGTTGGAACGGGTGGAGGAAGTTGTCAGGTGTGTTATGGGACAGAAGAGTCTCTGCTGGGATGAAGGGCAAAATTTATAAAACAGTGGTGAGGCCAGCAGTGATGTACGTATTAGAGACAGTGGCACTGAAGAGACAACAGGAAGCAGAGCTGGAGGTGGCGGAAATGAAGATGTTGAGGTTGGCTCTCGGAGTGACCAGGTTGGATAAAATTAGAAATGAGCTCATCAGAGGGACAGACAAGGTTCGATGTTTTGGGGACAAAGTTAGAGAGAACAGACTTTGATGGTTTGGACACGTCCAGAGGAGAAATAGTGAGTATATTGGTAGAAGGATGATGAAGATGCTAGGCAAGA
This sequence comes from Phycodurus eques, assembly GCF_024500275.1. Taxonomy (NCBI): domain Eukaryota; kingdom Metazoa; phylum Chordata; class Actinopteri; order Syngnathiformes; family Syngnathidae; genus Phycodurus; species Phycodurus eques. Next base: position 6,437 of record NW_026904437.1, on the reverse strand, counting down.
GAGCTAGAGGAAGACCAAAGAGAAGGTTGATGGATGTCGTGAGGGAAGACATGATGGCAGTTGGTGTTCGAGAGGAGGATGCAGGAGATAGGCTTACATGGAAAAGGATGACGCGCTGTGGCGACCCCTCACGGCACAAGCCAAAAGGAAAAGAACAAGAAGTGCAAATGATGCAGAGTCCTCTAGCAATTTAGAGCAATTTGAAATGACTGATCGAGCAATAATCTGGTACAGTGACTGTTAAATAAATTGTACAAAGTTATCATTTATTTGCTTAGCTTGCATAAGTATGATGAACGATTTTGATAATTGCTTGCTGACTGTGAAAAAGAGGAAGATGTCTCGCCCTCAAGAAAATTACTCATCCTGCATGCGACTGCAGCAGGAATAAACAGGAAACGACACCTTGACCTGCAGATAGGAGATGAACCGCAAAGATGGTTCATCTCAAGGACTCATAGCCAGGTGTTAATCTCATATCTTCACCTTGACTCCCTCCCCTTAGTATGACATGTTGAGGTTCACTCTCGGAGTGACCAGGTTGGATAAAATTAGAAATGAGCTCATCAGAGGGACAGCCAAGGTTCGATGTTTTGGAGACAAAGTTAGAGAGAGCAGACTTCGATGGTTTGGGCACGTCCAGAGGAGAAATAGTGAGTATATTGGTAGAAGGATGATGAAGATGGAGCTGCCAGGCAAGAGAGCTAGAGGAAGACCAAAGAGAAGGTTGATGGATGTCGTGAGGGAAGACATGATGACAGTTGGTGTTCGAGAGGAGGATGCAGGAGATAGGCTTACATGGAAAAGGATGACGCGCTGTGGCGACCCCTAACGGGACAAGCCGAGAAGAAAAGAAGAAGAATACACAAGGTAACTCAATGTGCCTTACATGGTTAAAAGCATTTCAAAACAAAGAAAAAAAAACTGCTTATAAACATTTAAAATAAAGAGGGAAAAAAATTAAAGTACAATTAAAACAGCATCCGTTATACTGTTTCCTCTTATTGACATAATCTCATCGGATAATCTTTTAAAACATAATCCAGTCTGGCATTTGAGGCCCTCGGTCGGGACAGGGCAAAACTGAAACAAAAAAAAACTGATTGTCTTTGTGTGTACCAGGCCTAACATGATCTTTTCTTCACCTCAAGTATTGTCGTCATTTCCCAAATTCTCTCTTCATTGAAACGATCTTCTTTTGCTAAATGGAGGACACCTATCTATACCTCCTTGTTTTTATTTACAATTTAATACAAACTCAATTTAGATGATGCCATCGCAAACGTCCGGCTGTTTTGCCCACACGGTTCGTTTGAACTGCCCCGTTATTGCCCACAGCCCCTCGACAGGCCTGTCGTACTCCAAATTGTGAAGGGTGATATTGGAAAAGACTCCGCTGATACAAGCTCAATGAACAGATAACTTCATTGGTAAAGCAATACACCGTATCCGCCAACAACTCCGGCAAGTGGGAGAGTCCCATTCAATATTGGTGGCTCTGAAATCTGGAGGGACACCATGCCTTCTTCTCACGCCGTCATGCGGTCAGCTCCTTCCTGAATCCTAATATGTTCGACGACCTTCTCATAATCTTGGAAGCTCCTGAGGTTACGATCACTGTTTGAAAGGTATCCAGTATTTAATTTGTTTAAATTTGAATTGTCACGTACGTGGTTAAGGCGAGGGCGAGTAACGCAAGGCAAGAACATGGTGGACCCAATTGCAGGGAAGCAGGGAGGCAAGGCAGGAGTGCGGGAGTCTCAAAATAATATTTAATCTTCAAAAAGGGAAAAATAAACAAAGTCCCACAACAGATACCAATCAAATCAAAGTAACAAAGAAACACTCGAATATCTAAAACTGGAAACAAACTATGACCTGTGAGTAAGACGTGGAATAGAAAGGGAGAATGACACCTGACAATAACATACCACAATGATAAAGACAACTGACGACTATGACATGGCAGAGACATGTGACAACGACAATGAACCGACAAGAACTGAAAGAAACCAGGGAACTAAATACAAACAGATAGACGAGACAACGAGGAACACCTGGACAAGACATGAGTGGCTGGAGAGAGCTGATTGGTTGACACAAAGCAGACGAGAACAGGTGGACACAACAACTTAATGAGCACACGACAAACATGGAACACAGGAAAACATGGAACAAAACTAAACACAACCCAAACCAAAACACAGACCATGACAGTACCCCCCCTCTAAAGGAACGGATCCCAGACGTTCCCCAAACAACAACCAAAAAGTCACCAACCCAGGGTGGGCGGAAGGGGGCCTGGAGGAGGGTACAGAGTCCACCCCTCAGGTCAGTCTGGTGGCCATCCAGGCCACCCAGGGTGAGGTGCTTGGCTGAGCGGTTCAGGAGGTCGTCCAGGACGCCAAGCACCAGGGTCTTTACAGGGCCATTCAGGTGGACGGCCACGGTGCCGAAGCCAATGGTAATGCAGGGGCCAGGCAATAGGGTCGGGTGGCGGCCGCTGGACGAATGCCGCCAGAGCGAGGACGGGTGACGGCCGCTGGGCGAGCGCCGCCTGAGCGAGGATGGGTGGCGGCCGCTGGACGAGAGCCGCCGGAGCGAGGACGGGTGGCGGCAGCTGGACGAGCGCCGCCGTAGCGGGGTCGGGTGGCGGCCGCTGGACGAGCGCCGCCGAAGCGGGGTCGGGTGGCGGCCGCTGGACGAGCGCCGCCGTAGCGGGGTCGGGTGGCGGCCGCTGGACGAGCGCCGCCGAAGCGGGGGTCGGGTGGCGGCCGCTGGACGAGAGCCGCCGGAGCGGGGTCGGGTGGCGGCCGCTGGACGAGAGCCGCCGGAGCGGGTCGGGTGGCGGCCGCTGGACGAGAGCCGCCGGAGCGGGGTCTGGTGGCGGCAGCTGGACGAGCGCCGCCGGAGCGAGGACGGGTGGCGGCCGCTGGACGAGCGCCGCCGGAGCGAGGACGGGTGGCGGCCGCTGGACGAGCGCCGCCGGAGCGAGGACGGGTGGCGGCCGCTGGACGAGCGCCGCCGGAGCGAGGACGGGTGGCGGGCCGCTGGACGAGCGCCGCCGTAGCGGGTCGGGTGGCGGCCGCTGGACGAGCGCCGCCGTAGCGGGGTCGGGTGGCGGCCGCTGGACGAGCGCCGCCGAAGCGGGGTCGGGTGGCGGCCGCTGGACGAGAGCCGCCGGAGCGGGGGTCGGGTGGCGGCCGCTGGACGAGAGCCGCCGGAGCGGGGTCGGGTGGCGGCCGCTGGACGAGAGCCGCCGCCGCCGGAGCGAGGACGGGTGGCGGCCGCTGGACGAGCGCCGCCGGAGCGAGGACGGGTGGCGGCCGCTGGACGAGCGCCGCCGTAGCGGGGTCGGGTGGCGGCCGCTGGACGAGCGCCGCCGTAGCGGGGTCGGGTGGCGGCCGCTGGACGAGCGCCGCCGAAGCGGGGTCGGGTGGCGGCCGCTGGACGAGAGCCGCCGGAGCGGGGTCGGGTGGCGGCCGCTGGACGAGAGCCGCCGGAGCGGGGTCGGGTGGCGGCCGCTGGACGAGAGCCGCCGGAGCGGGGTCGGGTGGCGGCCGCTGGACGAGAGCCGCCGGAGCGGGGTCGGGTGGCGGCCGCTGGACGAGAGCCGCCGGAGCGGGGTCGGGTGGCGGCCGCTGGACGAGCGCCGCCGGAGCGGGGACGGGTGGCGGCCACTGGACGAGCGCCGCCGGAGCGGGGACGGGTGGCGGCCGCTGGACGAGCGCCGCCGGAGCAAGGACGGGTGGCGGCCGCTGGACGAGCGCCGCCGGAGCGGGAACCTGGCGCAGCTGCCGAGGAGCAGGAGCGGGAGCCTGCCGCAGCTGCCGAGGAGCAGGAACGGGAGCCTGCCGCAGCTGCCGAGGAGCAGGAACGGGAGCCTGCCGCAGCTGCCGAGGAGCAGGAACGGGAGCCTGCCGCAGCTGCCGAGGAGCAGGAACGGGAGCCTGCCGCAGCTGCCGAGGAGCAGGAACGGGGCCTGCAGTCGCTTCCTCAGCCTGCCGCCATTGAGGTTTGGGAGTAGAGGGTACGGGAGTGGAAGAGTGCACAAGGTCTCGGGAAGGTGAACTAGGAAAAATGGCTGGTACAGAACATGGTGGCTTGGGGGCAGGTTTGACTGGACGTGACTTAAGTGGAGCCGTGGAACAACGTGTGGGAACAGGTGAAAAATTAAGTGACTTGTGAACAGGGAAAAAACGAGGGGGCAAAATTTGACCTTTACTTGGGCGCCTCCGTTGGCCACCACGCGGCGGTCCCGGGTAGATGGCCAAACGGGTGCCCAAGAAAAGGTCCGAGGGAAAGGTTTTGGACTCACTGGGGTTGGAAATGGGGAGACGTGACAAAAACTGACGAGGACGGGATAAACTAGGGAAGGAACCAGAAAAATCTAAGTCTGTGTCAGAGTCAGAATCAGACAGAAGGTTAACTAAATCGGGGCCATCTTCACAATCAGAAAAATCAGAATCTAAAGAAACATGTGGATGTAAAATAGTAGGGCATGGTGAATAACTAGGACAAGTGGGGGGACCCGATGAAAAGGACAGAAAAGACTGAACGATTGGGCTTACTGGAGGAGGGTAGGTATGGATGGCAGGCTGAGGACGGTGGGAGGCAGTTTGGTGGTGTCCAGGGTGACGCCATCTTCTTCCCGCTGGGTCCTGTTCTGGTCGGTTCATTCTGTCACGTACGTGGTTAAGGCGAGGGCGAGTAACGCAAGGCAAGAACATGGTGGACCCAATTGCAGGGAAGCAGGGAGGCAAGGCAGGAGTGCGGGAGTCTCAAAATAATATTTAATCTTCAAAAAGGGAAAACTAAACAAAGTCCCACAACAGATACCAATCAAATCAAAGTAACAAAGAAACACTCGAATATCTAAAACTGGAAACAAACTATGACCTGTGAGTAAGACGTGGAATAGAAAGGGAGAATGACACCTGACAATAACATACCATAATGATAAAGACAACTGACGACTATGACATGGCAGAGACATGTGACAACGACAATGAACCGACAAGAACTGAAAGAAACCAGGGAACTAAATACAAACAGATAGACGAGACAACGAGGAACACCTGGACAAGACATGAGTGGCTGGAGAGAGCTGATTGGTTGACACAAAGCAGACGAGAACAGGTGGACACAACAACTTAATGAGCACACGACAAACATGGAACACAGGAAAACATGGAACAAAACTAAACACAACCCAAACCAAAACACAGACCATGACATTTGAATTGAATCTTTATTCATCCAGGCAAGGTAATTGAGAACAGATTCTCTTTTGTAAGGCTGACCTGGGAGGAGACAGTATAGTAAATCAAAGCAAAATAAAAGCAAATACAAATACATAGATGAGAAACTGTACAGTGTGATATAGTTACATATTATAGTACATGACAAAACGTATGTCCATTTTATTCAGGATTACATAGTATGCAGTTTCCCATTTTACCCAAAGAGTTAAAAGTTTCCTCACAGTATTTCAATGAATCATTTGCTTCTTTGAAATGAACATCACAAAAACATTGGACAAAGCAGTTTTTTAGCACGAGTGCTAATTCTCAACACTTGTTAACAGGAAGCCTTTAAGAAGGTATACTGTATATAGATTTCAAATCGGAGCCATAGTCATTTGTTTTAAGATTAAACATCATGCCAATAAGAATATTCTCTTTCATCAGGTCCAGGGCTTGACATGAACGTTTTGCTCACCAGCCACTGCGGCAAGTGGCTTCGCAAAGTTATTAGCCACTCACCATTTTCACGAGACACAATTTTGTGTTGGATAGATATTCAAATTTTCTGACTATGATTTTTGCGTTTTCATTATTAGTAAGCCATTATCACCAGCTTGCAAAAAATAAGGGGTTGTAATACCTTTACATGGGTTTCACTTTCTGAAATGAATGACAAAAAACTATAACTTTTTTTTTTCCTACCCCCTTATCTGATTATACTGCAATACACATCCTTGCTTACCTTCCAAACCAGTTACCATGAAACTCTATATTGTATTATATTACATATAGAATTACATATTAGAATATAAAGTATTCTATATTACCTTCAATTCCGACTGCAACGGACAATCAAAACTGCTGAAAGGATTGTCGGTACTACCCTACCCACCATTGAGGACCTGCACGCTGCCAGAACCAAGACAAGAGCATGCAAATTCCTCTCTGACCCTCCGCATCCCGGTCACCAGCTCTTCCAGTTCCTTCCCTTGGGTAGGCGCTACCGATCAATACAAACTAGAACTAGCAGACATTCCAACAGCTTCTTCCCTCTTGCAATCAACTTCTTAAACACATAACCTACAATTCCATTGCAACATGCTGGCAATTTTTTTGTCTTGAGTTTGTTGTCATATTTCTATTGAGCCAATTATATGTTACTCGTGCACTTACTAGAGTTGTCTCGCCACG
>NW_026904436.1:0-24231 GCF_024500275.1 Phycodurus eques | reverse complement strand
GATGCTTTCTCAGGAAATTCTCTCACTTTTTAGAGTAGAACTCTCCCCTTTATACTAGTTACAGGTAGTTTACTGAATCCCAAAGCTATGGTTGGAGTTTTACACACATTTGCTGTTTTTATTGCTTAAAAATGCTTCCCAGCTTCCTCTGCTGTACACTTTTTTTATTTTCACTCATAACTTCACAAAGGACGCTTTCCAAGTAAATTCTCTTGCATTTTCGAGTTCAACTCTCCCCTTTCAACTAGTTACAGGCAGTGGTTTGAATCCCAAAGCTTTGGTTGGAGTTTTACACACATTTGCAGTTTTTATTGCTTAAAAATGCTTCCCAGCTCCCTCTGCTGTACACTTTTATTTATTGTAACTCATAACTTCACAAAGGATGCTTTCCCAGTAAAGTCTCTTGCTTTTGAGAGTAGAACTCTCGCCTTCATACTAGTTACAGGCAGTGGTTTGAATCCCAAAGCTTTGGTTGGGGTTTTACACACATTTGCTGTTTTTATTGCTTAAAAATGCTTCCCAGCTCCCTCTGCTGTAGACTTTTTTGATTCTAACTCATAACTTCACAAAGGATACTTTCCAAGTAAATTCTCTTATTTTTAGAGTATAACTCTCCCCTTTATACTAGTTACAGGCAGTGGTTTGAATCCCAAAGCTTTGGTAGTAGTTTTACACACATTTGCTGTTTTTATTGCTTAAAAATGCCAACCAGCACCTGCTGTACACTTTTTAAATTTTCACTCATAACTTCACAAAGCATGCTTTCCCAGTAAAGTCTCTTGCATTTTCGAGTAAAACTCTCCCCTTTATATGAGTTACAGGCAGTGGTTTGAATCCCAAAGCTTTGGTTGGAGTTTTACACACATTTGCTGGTTTTATCCCCTAAAAATGCTTCCCAGTGCCTGCTGTACACTTTTTGTATTTTCACTCATTACTTCACAAAGGATGCTTTCCCAGTAAATTCTCTTGCTTTTTCGAGGAGAACTCTCACCTTTATACTAGTTACGGGCAGTGGTTTGAATCCCAAAGCTTTGGTTTGAGTTTTACACACATTTGCAGTTTTTATTGCTTAAAAATGCTTCACAGCTCCCTCTGCTGTACACACTTTTATTGTAACTCATAACTTCACAAAGGATGCTTTCCCAGTAAAGTCTCTTGCATTTTAGAGTAAAACTCTCCCTTTTATTCTTGTTCCAGGCAGTGGTTTGAATCCCAAAGCTTTGGTTGGAGTTTTACACACATTTGCAGTTTTTATTGCTTAAAAATGCTTCCCAGCTCCCTCTGCTGTACACTTTTTTTATTGTGACTCATAACTTCACAAAGGATGCTTTCCCAGTAAATTCTCTTGCTTTTTAGAGGAGAACTCTCCCCTTGATACTAGTTACAGGCAGTGGTTTGAATCCCAAAGCTTTGGTTGGAGTTTTACACACATTTGCAGTTTTTATCGCTTAAAAATGCTTCCCAGTGCCTGCTGTACACTTTTTTTATTATGATTCATAACTTCACAAAGGATACTTTCCCAGTATAGTCTCTTGCTTTTTAGAGTAGAACTCTCCCCTTTATACCAGTTACAGGCAGTGGTTTGAATCCCAAAGCTTTGGTTGGAGCTTTACACACATTTGCAGTTTTTATTGCTTAAAAATGCTTCCCAGCTCCCTCTGCTGTACACTTTTTTCTTGTAACTCATAACTTCACAAAGGATGCTTTCCCAGTGAATTCTCTTGCTTTTTAGAGGAAAACTCTCCCCTTTCTACGTGTTACAGGCAGTGGTTTGAATCCCAAAGCTTTGGTTGGAGTTTTACACACATTTGCTGTTTTTATTGCTTAAAAATGCTTCCCAGCGCCTGCTGGATACTTTTTCAAATTTTCACTCACAACTTCACAAAGGATGCTTTCCCATTGAATTCTCTTGCTTTTTAGAGGAAAACTCTCCCCTTTATACGATTTACAGGCAGTGGTTTGAATCCCAAAGCTTTGGTTGGAGTTTTACACACATTTGCTGTTTTTATTGCTTAAAAATGCTTCCCAGCGCCTGCTGTACACTTTTTTAATTTTCACTCACAACTTCACAAAGGATGCTTTCCCAGGAAATTCTCTTGCTTTTTAGAGGAGAACTCTCCCCTTTATACTAGTGACAGGCAGTTGCTTGAATCCCAAAGCTTTGGTTGGAATTTTACACACATTTGCTCTTTTTATTGCTTAAAAATGCTTCCCAGCGCCTGCTGTTCACTTTTTTTATTTTCACTCACAACTTCACAAAGGATGCTTTCCCAGTAAATTCTCTTGCTTTTTAGAGGAGAACTCTCCCCTTTATACTAGTTACAGGCAGTGGTTTGAATCCCAAAGCTTTGGTTGGAGTTTTACACACATTTGCAGTTTTTATTGCTTAAAAATGCTTCCCAGCTCCCTCTGCTGTACACTTTTTTTATTGTAACTCAAACTTCACAAAGGAAGCTTTCCCAGAAAATTCTCTTGCATTTTAGAGTAAAACTCTCCCCTTTATACTAGTTTCAGGCAGTGGTTTGAATCCCAAAGCTTTTGTTGGAGTTTTACACACATTTGCTGTTTTTATTGCTTAAAAATGCTTCCCAGCGCCGAATGTACACATTTTTTATTGTAACTCATAACTTCACAAAGGATGCTTTCCCAGTAAATTCTCTTGCTTTTTAGAGTCGAACTCTCCCCTTTATACTAGTTACAGGCAGTGGTTTGAATCCCAAAGCTTTGGTTGGAGTTCTACACACATTTGCTGTTTTTATTGCTTAAAAATGCTTCCCAGCGCCTGCTGTACAATTTTTTTATTTTGACTCAAAACTTCATAAAGGATGCTTTCCAAGTAAATTCTCTTGCTTTTTAGAGTAGAACTCTCCCCTTTATACTAGTTATAGGCAGTGGTTTGAATCCCAAAGCTTTGGTTGGAGTTTTACACACATTTGCTGTTTTTATTACTTAAAAATGCTCCCCAGCTCCCTCTGCTGTACACTTTTTTTATTGTAACTCATAACTTCACAAAGGATGCTTTCCCAGTCAATTCTCTTGCTTTTTTGAGAAAAACTCTCCCCTTTAAACTAGTTACAGGCAGTGATTTGAATCCCAAAGCTTTGGTTGGAGTTTTACACACATTTGCTGTTTTTATTTCTTAAAAATGCTTCCCAGCGCCTGCTGTACACTTTCTTTATTTTGACTCATAACTTCACAAAGGATGCTTTCCAAGTACATTCTCTTGCATTTTGGAGGAAAAACTCTCCCCTTTATACTAGTTACAGGCAGTGGTTTGAATCCCAAAGCTTTGGTTGGAGTTTTACACACATTTGCTGTTTTTATTGCTTAAAAATGCTTCCCAGCGCCTGCTGTACAATTTTTTAATTTTGACTCATAACTTCACGAAGGATGCTTTCCCAGTAAATTCTCTTGCTTTTTAGAGTAGACCTCTCCCCTTTAAACTAGTTACAGGCAGTGGTTTGAATCCCAAAGCTTTGGTTGGAGTTTTACACACAAAATTGCATTTTTTTATTGCTTAAAAATGCTTCCCAGCGCCTGCTGTACACTTTCTTTATTTTGACTCATAACTTCACAAAGGATGCTTTCCCAGAAAATTCTCTTGCATTTTGGACGAAAACTCTCCCCTTTATACTAGTTACAGGCAGTGCTTTGAATCCCAAAGCTTTGGTTGGAGTTTTACACACATTTTCTGTTTTTATTGCTTAAAAATGCTTCCCAGCGCCTGCTGTACACTTTTTTTTTTAACTCATAACTTCACAAAGGATGCTTTCCCAGTAAATTATCTTGCTTTTTAGAGTCGAACTCTCCCCTTTATACTAGTTACAGGCAGTGGTTTGAATCCCAAAGCTTTGGTTGGAGTTTTACACACATTTGCTGTTTTTATTGCTTAAAAATGCTCCCCAGCTCCCTCTGCTGTACACTTTTTTTATTGTAACTCATAAGTACACAAAGGATGCTTTCCCAGTAAATTCTCTTGCTTTTTAGAGTAAAACTCTCCCCTTTATACTAGTTACAGGCAGTGGTTTGAATCCCAAAGCTTTGGTTGGAGTTTTACACACATTTGTTGTTTTTATTGCTTAAAAATGCTTCCCAGCGTCTGCTGTACACTTTTTTTTAATTTTGACACATAACTTCACAAAGGATGCTTTCCCAGTAAAGTCTCTTGTTTTTTGGAGTATAACTCTCCCCGTTATACTAGTTACAGGCAGTGGTTTGAATCCCAAAGCTTTGGTTGGAGTTTTACACACATTTGCTGTTTTTATTGCTTAAAAATGCTTCCCAGCGCCGAATGTACACATTTTTTATTGTAACTCATAACTTCACAAAGGATGCTTTCCCAGTAAATTCTCTTGCTTTTTAGAGTCGAACTCTCCCCTTTATACTAGTTACAGGCAGTGGTTTGAATCCCAAAGCTTTGGTTGGAGTTTTACACACATTTGCTGTTTTTATTGCTTAAAAATGCTTCCCAGCGCCTGCTGTACAATTTTTTTATTTTGACTCAAAACTTCATAAAGGATGCTTTCCAAGTAAATTCTCTTGCTTTTTAGAGTAGAACTCTCCCCTTTATACTAGTTACAGGCAGTGGTTTGAATCCCAAAGCTTTGGTTGGAGTTTTACACACATTTGCTGTTTTTTTTACTTAAAAATGCTCCCCAGCTCCCTCTGCTGTACACTTTTTTTATTGTAACTCATAACTTCACAAAGGATGCTTTCCCAGTCAATTCTCTTGCTTTTTTGAGAAAAACTCTCCCCTTTAAACTAGTTACAGGCAGTGATTTGAATCCCAAAGCTTTGGTTGGAGTTTTACACACACAATTGCATTTTTTTATTGCTTAAAAATGCTTCCCAGCGCCTGCTGTACACTTTCTTTATTTTGACTCATAACTTCACAAAGGATGCTTTCCCAGAAAATTCTCTTGCATTTTAGAGTCGAACTCTCCCCTTTATACGAGTTACAGGCAGTGGTTTGAAACCCATAGCTTTGGTTGGAGTTTTACACACATTTGCTGTTTTTATTTCTTAAAAATGCTTCCCAGCGCCTGCTGTACACTTTCTTTATTTTGACTCATAACTTCACAAAGGATGCTTTCCAAGTACATTCTCTTGCATTTTGGAGGAAAACTCTCCCCTTTATACTAGTTACAGGCAGTGGTTTGAATCCGAAAGCTTTGGTTGGAGTTTTACACACATTTGCTGTTTTTATTGCTTAAAAATGCTTCCCAGCGCCTGCTGTACAATTTTTTAATTTTGACTCATAACTTCACAAAGGATGCTTTCCCAGTAAATTCTCTTGCTTTTTAGAGTAGACCTCTCGCCTTTAAACTAGTTACAGGCAGTGGTTTGAATCCCAAAGCTTTGGTTGGAGTTTTACACACAAAATTGCATTTTTTTATTACTTAAAAATGCTTCCCAGCGCCTGCTGTACACTTTCTTTATTTTGACTCATAACTTCACAAAGGATGCTTTCCCAGAAAATTCTCTTGCTTTTTAGAGTCGAACTCTCCCCTTTATACGAGTTACAGGCAGTGGTTTAAATCCCAAAGCTTTGGATGGAGTTTTACACACATTTGCTGTTTTTATTGCTTAAAAATGCTTCCCAGCTTCTGCTGTACACTTTCTTTATTTTGACTCATAACTTCACAAAGGATGCTTTCCAAGTAAATTCTCTTGCATTTTGGACGAAAACTCTCCCCTTTATACTAGTTACAGGCATTGCTTTGAATCCCAAAGCTTTGGTTGGAGTTTTACACACATTTGCTGTTTTTATTGCTTAAAAATGCTTCCCAGCGCCTGCTGTACACTTTTTTTTTTCACTCATAACTTCACAAAGGATGCTTTCCCAGTAAATTATCTTGCTTTTTAGAGTCGAACTCTCCCCTTTATACTCGTTACAGGCAGTGGTTTGAATCCCAAAGCTTTGGTTGGAGTTTTACACACATTTGCTGTTTTTATTTCTTAAAAATGCTTCCCAGCGCCTGCTGTACACTTTCTTTATTTTGACTCATAACTTCACAAAGGATGCTTTCCAAGTAAATTCTCTTGCATTTTAGAGGAAAACTCTCCCCTTTATACTAGTGACAGGCAGTGGTTTGAATCCCAAAGCTTTGGTTGGAGTTTTACACACATTTGCTGTTTTTATTGCTAAAAATGCTCCCCAGCTCCCTCTGCTGTACACTTTTTTTATTGTAACTCATAAGTACACAAAGGATGCTTTCCCAGTAAATTCTCTTGCTTTTTAGAGTAAAACTCTCCCCTTTATACTAGTTACAGGCAGTGGTTTGAATCCCAAAGCTTTGGTTGGAGTTTTACACACATTTGTTGTTTTTATTGCTTAAAAATGCTTCCCAGCGTCTGCTGTACACTTTTTTTTAATTTTGACTCATAACTTCACAAAGGATGCTTTCCCAGTAAAGTCTCTTGTTTTTTGGAGTATAACTCTCCCCGTTATACTAGTTACAGGCAGTGGTTTGAATCCCAAAGCTTTGGTTGGAGTTTTACACACATTTGCTGTTTTTATTGCTTAAAAATGCTTCCCAGCGCCGAATGTACACATTTTTTATTGTAACTCATAACTTCACAAAGGATGCTTTCCCAGTAAATTCTCTTGCTTTTTAGAGTCGAACTCTCCCCTTTATACTAGTTACAGGCAGTGGTTTGAATCCCAAAGCTTTGGTTGGAGTTTTACACACATTTGCTGTTTTTTTTACTTAAAAATGCTCCCCAGCTCCCTCTGCTGTACACTTTTTTTATTGTAACTCATAACTTCACAAAGGATGCTTTCCCAGTCAATTCTCTTGCTTTTTTGAGAAAAACTCTCCCCTTTAAACTAGTTACAGGCAGTGATTTGAATCCCAAAGCTTTGGTTGGAGTTTTACACACACAATTGCATTTTTTTATTGCTTAAAAATGCTTCCCAGCGCCTGCTGTACACTTTCTTTATTTTGACTCATAACTTCACAAAGGATGCTTTCCCAGAAAATTCTCTTGCATTTTAGAGTCGAACTCTCCCCTTTATACGAGTTACCGGCAGTGGTTTGAAACCCAAAGCTTTGGTTGGAGTTTTACACACATTTGCTGTTTTTATTTCTTAAAAATGCTTCCCAGCGCCTGCTGTACACTTTCTTTATTTTGACTCATAACTTCACAAAGGATGCTTTCCAAGTACATTCTCTTGCATTTTGGAGGAAAACTCTCCCCTTTATACTAGTTACAGGCAGTGGTTTGAATCCCAAAGCTTTGGTTGGAGTTTTACACACATTTGCTGTTTTTATTGCTTAAAAATGCTTCCCAGCGCCTGCTGTACACTTTCTTTATTTTGACTCATAACTTCACAAAGGATGCTTTCCCAGAAAATTCTCTTGCTTTTTAGAGTCGAACTCTCCCCTTTATACGAGTTACAGGCAGTGGTTTAAATCCCAAAGCTTTGGATGGATTTTTACACACATTTGCTGTTTTTATTGCTTAAAAATGCTTCCCAGCTTCTGCTGTACACTTTCTTTATTTTGACTCATAACTTCACAAAGGATGCTTTCCAAGTAAATTCTCTTGCATTTTGGACGAAAACTCTCCCCTTTATACTAGTTACAGGCAGTGCTTTGAATCCCAAAGCTTTGGTTGGAGTTTTACACACATTTGCTGTTTTTATTGCTTAAAAATGCTTCCCAGCGCCTGCTGTACACTTTTTTTTTTCACTCATAACTTCACAAAGGATGCTTTCCCAGTAAATTATCTTGCTTTTTAGAGTCGAACTCTCCCCTTTATACTCGTTACAGGCAGTGGTTTGAATCCCAAAGCTTTGGTTGGAGTTATACACACATTTGTTGTTTTTATTGCTTAAAAATGCTTCCCAGCGTCTGCTGTACACTTTTTTTTTAATTTTGACTCATAACTTCACAAAGGATGCTTTCCCAGTAAAGTCTCTTGTTTTTTGGAGTATAACTCTCCCCGTTATACTAGTTACAGGCAGTGGTTTGAATCCCAAAGCTTTGGTTGGAGTTTTACACACATTTGCTGTTTTTATTTCTTAAAAATGCTTCCCAGCGCTTGCTGTACACTTTCTTTATTTTGACTCATAACTTCACAAAGGATGCTTTCCAAGTAAATTATCTTGCATTTTAGAGGAAAACTATCCCCTTTATACTAGTTACAGGCAGTGGTTTGAATCACAAAGCTTTGGTTGGGGTTTTACACACATTTGTTGTTTTTATTGCTTAAAAATGCTTCCCAGCGCCTGCTGTACACTTTTTTTATTGTAACTCATAACTTCACAAAGGAAGCTTTCCCAGAAAATTCTCTTGCATTTTAGAGTAAAACTCTCCCCTTTATACTACTTTCAGGCAGTAGTATGAATCCCAAAGCTTTGGTTGGAGTTTTACACACATTTGCTGTTTTTATTGCTTAAAAATGCTTCCCAGCGCCGAATGTACACGTTTTATTGTAACTCATAACTTCACGAAGGATGCTTTCCCAGTAAATTCTCTTGCTTTTTAGAGTAGAACTCTCGCCTTTAAACTAGTTACAGGCAGTGGTTTGAATCCCAAAGCTTTGGTTGGAGTTTTACACACAAAATTGCATTTTTTTATTGCTTAAAAATGCTTCCCAGCGCCTGCTGTACACTTTCTTTATTTTGACTCATAACTTCACAAAGGATGCTTTCCCAGAAAATTCTCTTGCTTTTTAGAGTCGAACTCTCCCCTTTATACGAGTTACAGGCAGTGGTTTAAATCCCAAAGCTTTGGATGGAGTTTTACACACATTTGCTGTTTTTATTGCTTAAAAAGGCTTCCCAGCTTCTGCTGTACACTTTCTTTATTTTGACTCATAACTTCACAAAGGATGCTTTCCAAGTAAATTCTCTTGCATTTTGGACGAAAACTCTCCCCTTTATACTAGTTACAGGCAGTGCTTTGAATCCCAAAGCTTTGGTTGGAGTTTTACACACATTTGCTGTTTTTATTGCTTAAAAATGCTTCCCAGCGCCTGCTGTACACTTTTTTTTTTCACTCATAACTTCAGAAAGGATGCTTTCCCAGTAAATTATCTTGCTTTTTAGAGTCGAACTCTCCCCTTTATACTCGTTACAGGCAGTGGTTTGAATCCCAAAGCTTTGGTTGGAGTTTTACACACATTTGCTGTTTTTATTTCTTAAAAATGCTTCCCAGCGCCTGCTGTACACTTTCTTTATTTTGACTCATAACTTCACAAAGGATGCTTTCCAAGTAAATTCTCTTGCATTTTAGAGGAAAACTCTCCCCTTTATACTAGTTACAGGCAGTGGTTTGAATCCCAAAGCTTTGGTGTGAGTTTTACACACATTTGCTGTTTTTATTGCTTAAAAATGCTCCCCAGCTCCCTCTGCTGTACACTTTTTTTATTGTAACTCATAAGTACACAAAGGATGCTTTCCCAGTAAATTCTCTTGCTTTTTAGAGTAAAACTCTCCCCTTTATACTAGTTACAGGCAGTGGTTTGAATCCCAAAGCTTTGGTTGGAGTTTTACACACATTTGTTGTTTTTATTGCTTAAAAATGCTTCCCAGCGTCTGCTGTACACTTTTTTTTAATTTTGACTCATAACTTCACAAAGGATGCTTTCCCAGTAAAGTCTCTTGTTTTTTGGAGTATAACTCTCCCCGTTATACTAGTTACAGGCAGTAGTTTGAATCCCAAAGCTTTGGTTGGAGTTTTACACACATTTGCTGTTTTTATTGCTTAAAAATGCTTCCCAGCGCCGAATGTACACATTTTTTATTGTAACTCATAACTTCACAAAGGATGCTTTCCCAGTAAATTCTCTTGCTTTTTAGAGTCGAACTCTCCCCTTTATACTAGTTACAGGCAGTGGTTTGAATCCCAAAGCTTTGGTTGGAGTTTTACACACAAAATTGCATTTTTTTATTGCTTAAAAATGCTTCCCAGCGCCTGCTGTACACTTTCTTTATTTTCACTCATAACTTCACAAAGGATGCTTTCCCAGTAAATTATCTTGCTTTTTAGAGTAAAACTCTCCCCTTTATACTAGTTACAGGCAGTGGTTTGAATCCCAAAGCTTTGGTTGGAGTTTTACACACATTTGTTGTTTTTATTGCTTAAAAATGCTTCCCAGCGTCTGCTGTACACTTTTTTTTAATTTTGACTCACAACTTCACAAAGGATGCTTTCCCAGTAAAGTCTCTTGTTTTTTGGAGTATAACTCTCCCCGTTATACTAGTTACAGGCAGTGGTTTGAATCCCAAAGCTTTGGTTGGAGTTTTACACACATTTGCTGTTTTTATTTCTTAAAAATGCTTCCCAGCGCTTGCTGTACACTTTCTATATTTTGACTCATAACTTCACAAAGGATGCTTTCCAAGTAAATTGTCTTGCATTTTAGAGGAAAACTATCCCCTTTATACTAGTTACAGGCAGTGGTTTGAATCACAAAGCTTTGGTTGGAGTTTTACACACATTTGTTGTTTTTATTGCTTAAAAATGCTTCCCAGCGCCTGCTGTACACTTTTTTTATTGTAACTCATAACTTCACAAAGGAAGCTTTGCCAGAAAATTCTCTTGCATTTTAGAGTAAAACTCTCCCCTTTATACTACTTTCAGGCAGTAGTTTGAATCCCAAAGCTTTGGTTGGAGTTTTACACACATTTGCTGTTTTTATTGCTTAAAAATGCTTCCCAGCGCCGAATGTACACATGTTTTATTGTAACTCATAACTTCACAAAGGATGCTTTCACAGTAAATTCTCTTGCTTTTTAGAGTCCAACTCTCCCCTTTATACTAGTTACAGGCAGTGGTTTGAATCACAAAGCTTTGGTTGGAGTTTTACACACATTTGCTGTTTTTATTGCTTAAAAATGCTTCCCAGCGCCGAATATACACATTTTTTGTTGTAACTCATAACTTCACAAAGGATGCTTTCCAAGTAAATTCTCTTGCTTTTTAGAGTAGAACTCCCCCCTTTATACTAGTTACAGGCAGTGGTTTGAATCCCAAAGCTTTGGTTGGAGTTTTACACACATATGCTTTTTTTATTGCTTAAAAATGCTTCCCAGCGCCTGCTGTACAATTTTTTGATTTTGACTCATAACTTCACGAAGGATGCTTTCCCAGAAAATTCTCTTGCTTTTTAGAGGAGACCTCTCCCCTTTAAACGAGTTACAGGCAGTGGTTTGAATCCCAAAGCTTTGGTTGGAGTTTTACACACATTTGCAGTTTTTATTGCTTAAAAATGCTTCCCAGCTCCTTCTGCTGTACACTTTTGTTATTGTAACTCATAACTTCACAAAGGAAGCTTTCCCAGAAAATTCTCTTGCATTTTAGAGTAAAACTCTCCTCTTTATACTAGTTTCAGGCAGTGGTTTGAATCCCAAAGGTTTGGTTGGAGTTTTACACACATTTCATTTTTTTATTGCTTAAAAATGCTTCCCAGCGTCTGCTGTACACTTTTTTTATTGTAACTCATAACTTCACCAAGGATGCTTTCCCAGTAAATTCTCTTGCTTTTTTGAGAAAAACTCTCCCCTTTAAAGTAGTTACAGGCAGTGGTTTGAATCCCAAAGCTTTGGTTGGAATTTTACACGCAAAATTGCATTTTGTATTGCTTAAAAATGCTTCCCAGCGCCTGCTGTACACTTTCTTTATTTTGACTCATAACTTCACAAAGGATGCTTTCCCAGAAAATTCTCTTGCATTTTAGAGTCGAACTCTCCCCTTTATACGAGTTACAGGCAGTGGTTTGAATCCCAAAGCTTTGGTTGGAGTTTTACACACATTTGCTGTTTTTATTACTTAAAAATGCTCCCCAGCTCTCTCTGCTGTACACTTTTTTTTTTGTAACTCATAACTTCACAAAGGATGCTTTCCCAGTAAAGTCTCTTGCATTTTGGAGTAAAACTCTCCCCTTTATTCAAGTTACAGCCAGTGGTTTGAATCCCGAAGCTTTGGTTGGAGTTTTACACACATTTCCTTTTTTTTATTGCTAAAAAATGCTTCCCAGCGCCTGCTGTACACTTTTTTTTTTCACTCATAACTTCACAAAGGATGCTTTCCCAGTAAATTCTCTTGCTTTTTAGAGTCGAACTCTCCCCTTTATACTCGTTACAGGCAGTGGTTTGAATCCCAAAGCTTTGGTTGGAGTTTTACAAACATTTGCTGTTTATATTGCTTAAAAATGCTTCCCAGCGCCTGCTGTACAATTTTTTAATTTTGACTCATAACTTCACGAAGGATGCTTTCCCAGTAAATTCTTTTGCTTTTTAGAGTAGACCTCTCCCCTTTAAACTAGTTACAGGCAGTGGTTTGAATCCCAAAGCTTTGGTTGGAGTTTTACACACAAAATTGCATTTTTTTATTGCTTAAAAATGCTTCCCAGCGCCTGCTGTACACTTTCTTTATTTTGACTCATAACTTCACAAAGGATGCTTTCCAAGTAAATTGTCTTGCATTTTAGAGGAAAACTCTCCCCTTTATACTAGTTACAGGCAGTGGTTTGAATCCCAAAGCTTTGGTTGGAGTTTTACACACATTTGTTGTTTTTATTGCTTAAAAATGCTTCCCAGCGCCTGCTGTACACTTTTTTTTTTATTGTGACTCATAACTTCACAAAAGATGCTTTCCCAGTTAATTCTCTTGCTTTTTCGTGTAAAACTCTCCCTTTATACGAGTTACAGGCAGTGGTTTGAATCCCAAAGCTTTGGTTGGACTTTTACAAACATTTGCAGTTTTTATTGCTTAAAAATGCTTCCCAGCGCCTGCTGTACACTTTTTTTATTTTGACTCATAACTTCACAAAGGATGCTTTCCAAGTAAATTCTCTTGCATTTTAGAGTAAAACTCTCCCCTTTATAAAGTTACAGGCAGTGGTTTGAATCCCAAAGCTTTGGTTGGAGTTTTACACACATTTGTTTTTTTTATTGCTTAAAAATGCTTCCCAGCGCCTGCTGTACACTTTTTTTTAATTTTAACTCATAACTTCACAAAGGATGCTTTCCCAGTAAAGTCTCTTGTTTTTTGGAGTATAACTCTCCCCGTTATAGTAGTTACAGGCAGTGGTTTGAATTCTAAAGCTTTGGTTGGAGTTTTACACACATTTGCTGTTTTTATTTCTTAAAAATGCTTCCCAGCGCCTGCTGATCACATTTTATTTTTTGACTCATATCTTAACAAAGGATGCTTTCCCAGTAAAGTCTCTTGCTTTTTAGAGAAGAACTCTCCCCTGTATACTCGTTACAGGCAGTGGTTTGAATCCCAAAGCTTTGGTTGGAGTTTTACACACATTTGCAGTTTTTATTGCTTAAAAATGCTTCACAGTCCCTCTGCTGTACACTTTTTTTTATTGTGACTCATAACTTCACAAAGGATGCTTTCCCAGTAAATTCTCTTGCTTTTTAGAGGAGAACTCTCCCCTTGAAACTAGTTACAGGCAGTGGTTTGAATCCCAAAGCTTTGGTTGGAGTTTGACACACATTTGGTGTTTTTATTGCTTAAAAATGCTTCCCAGCGCCTGCTGTACACTTTTTTTTATTGTAACTTCAAAATTTACAAAGGATGCTTTCCCAGTAAAGTCTCTTGCTTTTGAGAGTAGAACTCTCCCCTTTATACTAGTTACAGGCAGTGGTTTGAATCCCAAAACTTTGGTTTGAGTTTTATACACATTTGATGTTTTTATTGCTTAAAAATGCTTCCCAGCGCCTGCTGTACAAATTTTTTATTTTGACTCATAACTTCACAAAGGATGATTTCCTTGCAAATTATCTTGCATTTTCGAGTAAAACTCTCCCCTTTATATGAGTTACAGGCAGTGGTTTGAATCCCAAAGCTTTGGTTGGAGTTTTACACACATTTGCAGTTTTTATTGCTTAAAATGCTTCCCAGCTCCCTCTGCTGTACTTTTTTTATTGTAACTCAAAACTTCACAAAGGATGCTTTCCCAGTAAATTCTCTTGCTTTTTAGAGGAGAATTCTCCCTTTGATACTAGTTACAGGCAGTGGTTTGAATCCCAAAGCTTTGGTTGGACTTTTCCACACATTTGCAGTTTTTATCGCTTAAAAATGCTTCCCAGCTCCCTCTGCTGTACACTTTTTTTATTGTAACTCATTACTTCACAAAGGATGCTTTCCCAGTAAATTCTCTTGCTTTTTCGAGTAAAACTCTCCCCTTTATACGAGTTCCAGGCAGTGGTTTGAATCCCAAAGCTTTGGTTGTAGTTTCACACACATTTGCAGTTTTTATTGCTTAAAATGCTTCCCAGCTCCCTCTGCTGTACTTTTTTTATTGTAACTCAAAACTTCACAAAGGATGCTTTCCCAATAAATTCTCTTGCTTTTGAGAGTAAAAGTCTCCCCTTTATACGAGTTCCAGGCAGTGGTTTGAATCCCAAAGCTTTGGTTGGAGTTTTACACAAATTTGCTGTTTTTATGACTTAAAAATGCTTCCCAGCTCCCTCTGCTGGACACTTTTTTTTATTGTAACTCATAACTTGACAAAGGATGCTTTCGCAGTAAAGTCTCTTGCTTTTTAGAGGAGAACTCTCCCCCTTATACTAGTTATAGGCAGTGGTTTGAATCCCAAAGCTTTGGTTGGAGTTTCACACACATTTGCTGTTTTTATCGCCTAAAAATGCTTCCCAGTGCCTGCTATACACTTTTTTTATTTTCACTCATTACTTCACAAAGGATGCTTTTCAAGTAAATTCTCTTGCATTTTAGAGTAAAACTCTCCCCTTTATACGAGTTACGGGCAGTGGTTTGAATCCCAAAGCTTTGGTTGGACTTTTCCACACATTTGCAGTTTTTATCGCTTAAAAATGCTTCCCAGCTCCCTCTGCTGTACACTTTTTTTATTGTAACTCATAACTTCACAAAGGATGCTTTACCAGTAAATTCTCTTGCTTTTTTGAGTAAAACTCTCCCCTTTATATTAGTTACGGCAGTGGTTTGATTCCCAAAGCTTTGGTTGGAGTTTGACACACATTTGCTGTTTTTATTGCTTAAAAATGCTTCCCAGACCCTGCTGTACACTCCTTTTTTTGACTCATAACTTCACAAAGGATGCTTTCCAAGTAAATTCTCTTGCATTTTGAGTAAAACTCTCCCCTTTATACAAGTTCCAGGAAGTGGTTTGAATCCCAAAGCTTTGGTTGGAGTTTTACACACATTTGCAGTTTTTATCGCTTAAAAATGCTTCCCACCGCTTGCTGTAAACTTTTTTTATTATGATTCATAACTTCACAAAGGATACTTTCCCAGTATAGTCTCTTGCTTTTTCGAGTAAAACTCTCCCCTTTATATGAGTTACAGGCAGTGGTTTGAATCCCAAAGCTTTGGTTGGAGTTTTACACACATTTGCAGTTTTTATTGCTTAAAATGCTTCCCAGCTCCCTCTGCTGTACTTTTTTTATTGTAACTCAAAACTTCACAAAGGATGCTTTCCCAGTAAATTCTCTTGCTTTTTAGAGGAGAACTCTCCCCTTGATACTAGTTACAGGCAGTGGTTTGAATCCCAAAGCTTTGGTTGGACTTTTCCACACATTTGCAGTTTTTATCGCTTAAAAATGCTTCCCAGCTCCCTCTGCTGTACACTTTTTTTATTGTAACTCATTACTTCACAAAGGATGCTTTCCCAGTAAATTCTCTTGCTTTTTCGAGTAAAACTCTCCCCTTTATACGAGTTCCAGGCAGTGGTTTGAATCCCAAAGCTTTGGTTGGAGTTTGACACAAATTTGCTGTTTTTATGACTTAAAAATGCTTCCCAGCTCCCTCTGCTGGACACTTTTTTTATTGTAACTCATAACTTGACAAAGGATGCTTTCGCAGTAAAGTCTCTTGCTTTTTAGAGGAGAACTCTCCCCCTTATACTAGTTACAGGCAGTGGTTTGAATCCCAAAGCTTTGGTACTAGTTTTACACACATTTGCTGTTTTTATTGCTTAAAAATGCTTCCCAGCGGCTGCTGTTCACATTTTATATTTTGACTCATAACTTAACAAAGGATGCTTTCCCAGTAAAGTCTGTTGCTTTTTAGAGAAGAACTCTCCCCTGTATACTCGTTACAGGCAGTGGTTTGAATCCCAAAGCTTTGGTTGGAGTTTCACACACATTTGCTGTTTTTATCGCCTAAAAATGCTTCCCAGTGCCTGCTGTACACTTATTTTATTTTCACTCATTACTTCACAAAGGATGCTTTCCAAGTAAATTCTCTTGCATTTTAGAGTAAAACTCTCCCCTTTATACGAGTTACAGGCAGTGGTTTGAATCCCAAAGCTTTGGTTGTAGTTTCACACACATTTGCAGTTTTTTTTGCTTAAAATGCTTCCCAGCTCCCTCTGCTGTACTTTTTTTATTGTAACTCAAAACTTCACAAAGGATGCTTTCCCAATAAATTCTCTTGCTTTTGAGAGTAAAACTCTCCCCTTTATACGAGTTCCAGGCAGTGGTTTGAATCCCAAAGCTTTGGTTGGAGTTTTACACAAATTTGCTGTTTTTATGACTTAAAAATGCTTCCCAGCTCCCTCTGCTGGACACTTTTTTTATTGTAACTCATAACTTGACAAAGGATGCTTTCGCAGTAAAGTCTCTTGCTTTTTAGAGGAGAACTCTCCCCCTTATACTAGTTATAGGCAGTGGTTTGAATCCCAAAGCTTTGTTACTAGTTTTACACACATTTGCTGTTTTTATTGCTTAAAAATGCTTCCCAGCGACTGCTGATCACATTTTATATTTTGACTCATATCTTAACAAAGGATGCTTTCCCAGTAAAGTTTCTTGCTTTTTCGAGAATAACTCTCCACTGTATACTCGTTACAGGCAGTGGTTTGAATCCCAAAGCTTTGGTTGGAGTTTCACACACATTTGCTGTTTTTATCGCCTAAAAATGCTTCCCAGTGCCTGCTATACACTTTTTTTATTTTCACTCATTACTTCACAAAGGATGCTTTTCAAGTAAATTCTCTTGCATTTTAGAGTAAAACTCTCCCCTTTATACGAGTTACGGGCAGTGGTTTGAATCCCAAAGCTTTGGTTGGACTTTTCCACACATTTGCAATTTTTATCGCTTAAAAATGCTTCCCAGCTCCCTCTGCTGTACACTTTTTTTATTGTAACTCATAACTTCACAAAGGATGCTTTCCCAGTAAATTCTCTTGCTTTTTTGAGTAAAACTCTCCCCTTTATATTAGTTACGGCAGTGGTTTGATTCCCAAAGCTTTGGTTGGAGTTTGACACACATTTGCTGTTTTTATTGCTTAAAAATGCTTCCCAGACGCTGCTGTACACTCCTTTTTTTGACTCATAACTTCACAAAGGATGCTTTCCAAGTAAATTCTCTTGCATTTTAGAGTAAAACTCTCCCCTTTATACAAGTTCCAGGAAGTGGTTTGAATCCCAAAGCTTTGGTTGGAGTTTTACACACATTTGCAGTTTTTATCGCTTAAAAATGCTTCCCACCGCTTGCTGTAAACTTTTTTTATTATGATTCATAACTTCACAAAGGATACTTTCCCAGTATAGTCTCTTGCTTTTTAGAGTCGAACTCTCCCCTTTATACTAGTTACAGGCAGTGGTTTGAATCCCAAAGCTTTGGTTGGAGTTTTACACACATTTGCAGTTTTTATTGCTTAAAAATGCTTCCCAGCGCCTGCTGGACACTTTTTCAAATTTTCACTCACAACTTCACAAAGGATCCTTTCCCAGTAAATTCTCTTGCTTTTTATCGTAGAACACTCCCCTTTATACTATTTACAAGCAGTGGTTTGAATCCCAAAGCTTTGGTTGGAGTTTTACACACATTTGCAGTTTTTATTGCTTAAAAATGCTTCCCAGCGCCTGCTGTACACTTTTTTTATTTTGAATCATAACTTAACAAAGGATGCTTTCCCAGTAAATTCTCTTGCTTTTTTTAGGCGAACTCTACCCTTTATACAAGTGACAGGCAGTGATTTGAATCCCAAAGCTTTGGTTGGAGTTTTACACACATTTGCTGTTTTTATTGCTAAGAAATGCTCCCAGCGCCTGTTGTACACTTTTTTTTATTTTGACTCATAACTTCACAAAGGATGCTTTCCAAGTAAATTCTCTTGCTTTTTCGAGTAGAACTCTCCCCTTTATACTAGTTACAGGCAGTGGTTTGAATCCCAAAGCTTTGGTTGGAGTTTTACACACATTTGCAGCTTTTATTGCTTAAAAATGCTTCCAAGCGCCTGCTGTACACTTTTTTTCAATTTTGACTCATAACTTCACAAAGGATGCTTTCCCAGTATATTCTCTAGCTTTTTAGTGGAGAACTCTCCCCTTTATACTAATGACAGGCAGTTGTTTGAATCCCAAAGCTTTGGTTGGAATTTTACACACATTTGCTCTTTTTATTGCTTAAAAATGCTTTCCAGCGCCTGCTGTTCACTTTTTTTATTTTCACTCATTACTTCACAAATGATGCTTTCCCAGTAAAGTCTCTTGTTTTTTTCCGTAAAACTCTCCCCTTTACACTAGTTACAGGCAGTGGTTTGAATTCCAAAGCTTTGGTTGGAGTTTTACACACATTTGCTGTTTTTATTGCTTAAAAATGCATCCCAGCTCCCTCTGCTGTACACTTTTTTTATTGTAACTCATAACTTCAAAAAGAATGCTTTCCAATGTAAATTCTCTTGCATTTTAGAGTAAAACTCTCCCCTTTATACTTGTTACAGGCAGTGGTTTGAATCCCAAAGCTTTGGTTGGAGTTTTACACACATTTGCACTTTTTATTGCTTAAATATGCTTCCCAGCGCCTAATGGACACATTTTTTGTTTTGACTCATAACTTAACAAGTGATGCTTTCCCAATAAAGTCTCTTGCTTTTTAGAGTAGAATCTCCCCTTTATACTAGTTAGAGGCAGTGGTTTGAATCCCAAAGCTTTGGTTGGAGGTTTACACACATTTGCAGTTTTTATTGCTTAAAAATGCTTCCCAGCTCCCACTGCTGGACACTTTTTTTTTATTGTAACTCATACCTTCACAAAGGATGCTTTTCCAGTAAATTATCTTGCATTTTAGAGTAAAACTCTCCCCTTTATACTAGTTACAGGCAGTGGTTTGAATCCCAAAGCTTTGGTTGGAGTTTTAAACACATTTGCAGGTTTTATTGCTTAAAAATACTTCCCAGCGCCTGCTGCACACTTTTTTTTATTTTGATTCATAACTTCACAAAGGATGCTTTCCCAGTAAATTATCTTGCATTTTAGAGTAAAACTCTCCCCTTTATACTAGTTACAGGCAGTGGTTTGAATCCCAAAGCTTTGGTTGGAATTTTACGCACATTTGCTCTTTTTATTGCTTAAAAATGCTTCCCAGCGCCTGTTGTTCACTTTTTTTATTTTCACTCATTACTTCACAAATGATGCTTTCCCAGTAAAGTCTCTTGTTTTTTTCCGTAAAACTCTCCCCTTTACACTAGTTACAGGCAGTGGTCTGAATCCCAAAGCTTTGGTTGGAGTTTTACACACATTTGCTGTTTTTATTGCTTAAAAATGCTTCCCAGCTCCCTCTGCTGTACATTTTTATTATTGTAACTCATAACTTCAAAAAGAATGCTTTCCAATGTAAATTCTCTTGCATTTTAGAGTAAAACTCTCCCCTTTATACTTGTTACAGGCAGTGGTTTGAATCCCAAAGCTTTGGTTGGAGTTTTACACACCTTTGCAGTTTTTATTGCTTAAAAATGCTTCCCAGCGCCAAATGGACACATTTTTTGTTTTGACTCATAACTTAACAAATGATGCTTTCCCAGTAAAGTCTCTTGCTTTTTAGAGTAGAATCTCCCATTTATACTAGTTACAGGCAGTGGTTTGAATCCCAAAGCTTTGGTTGGAGTTTTTACACACATTTGCTGTTTTTATTGCTAAGAAATTCTCCCAGCGCATGCTGTACACTTTTTTTTATTTTGACTCATAACTTCACAAAGGATGGTTTCCAAGTAAATTCTCTTGCATTTTAGAGTAGAACTCTCCCCTTCATACTAGTTACAGGCAGTTGTTTGAATCCCAAAGCTTTGGTTGGAATTTTACACACATTTGCTCTTTTTTTTGCTTAAAAATGCTTCCCAGCTCCCTCTGCTTACACTTTTTTTATTGTAACTCATAACTTCACAAAGGATGCTTTTCCAGTAAAGTCTCTTGCTTTTTAGAGTAGAACTGTCCCCTTTACACGAGTTACAGGCAGTGGTTTGAATCCCAAAGCTTTGGTTGGAGTTTTACAAACATTTACAGTTTTTATTGCCTAAAAAGGCTTCCCAGCGCCTGCTGTACACTTTTTTTATTTTGATTCATAACTTCACAAAGGATGCTTTCCCAGTATAGTCTCTTGCATTTTAGAGTAGAACTCTCCCCTTCATACTAGTTACAGGCAGTTGTTTGAATCCCAAAGCTTTGGTTGGAATTTTACACACATTTGCTCTTTTTTTTGCTTAAAAATGCTTCCCAGCTCCCTCTGCTTACACTTTTTTTATTGTAACTCATAACTTCACAAAGGATGTTTTTCCAGTAAAGTCTCTTGCTTTTTAGAGTAGAACTGTCCCCTTTACACGAGTTACAGGCAGTGGTTTGAATCCCAAAGCTTTGGTTGGAGTTTTACAAACATTTACAGTTTTTATTGCTTAAAAAGGCTTCCCAGCGCCTGCTGTACACTTTTTTTATTTTGATTCATAACTTCACAAAGGATGCTTTCCCAGTATAGTCTCTTGCTTTTCAGAGTAGAACTCTCCCCTTTATACCAGTTACAGGCAGTGGTTTGAATCCCAAAGCTTTGGTTGGAGGTTTACACACATTTGCAGTTTTTATTGCTTAAAAATGCTTCCCAGCTCCCTCTGCTGTACACTTTTTTTCTTGTAACTCATAAGTTCAGAAAGGATGCTTTCCCAGTGAATTATCTTGCTTTTTAGAGGAAAACTCTCCCTTTTATACGATTTACAGGCAGTGGGTTTGAATCCCAAAGCTTTGGTTGGAGTTTTACACACATTTGCTGTTTTTATTTCTTAAAAATGCTTCCCAGCGCCTGCTGTACACTTTTTTAATTTTCACTCACAACTTCACGAAGGATGCTTTCCCAGTAAATTCTCTTGCTTTTTATCGGAGAAAACTCCCCCTTTATACTAGTTACACGCAGTGGTTTGAATCCCAAAGCTTTGGTTGGAGTTTTACAAACATTTGCAGTTTTTATTGCTTAAAAATGCTTCCCAGCTCCCTCTGCTGTACACTTTTTTTATTGTAACTCATAACTTCACAAAGGATGCTTTCCCAGTGAATTCTCTTGCTTTTGAGAGTAAAACTCTCCCCTTTATACTATTTACAGGAAGTGGTTTGAATCCCAAAGCTTTAGTAGGAGTTTTACACACAATTGCTGTTTTTATTGCTTAAAAATGCTTCCCAGCGCCTGCTGTACACTTTTTTATTTTGACTCATAACTTCACAAAGGATGCTTTCCAAGTAAATTATCTTGCTTTTTAGAGTAAAACTCTCCCCTTTATAGGAGTTACAGGCAGTGGTTTGAATCCCAAAGCTTTGGTTGGAGTTTTACACACATTTTGCTGTTTTTATTGCAAAAAAATGCTCCCAGCGCATGCTGTACACTTTTTTTATTTTCCACTCATAACTTCACAAAGGATGCTTTCCCACAAAATTCTCTTGCATTTAGAGGAGAACTATCCCCTTTATACTAGTGACAGGCAGTTGTTTGAATCCCAAAGCTTTGGTTGGAATTTTACACACATTTGCTCTTTTTATTGCTTAAAATGCTTCCCAGCGCCTGCTGTTCACTTTTTTTTATTTTCACTCACAACTTCACAAAGGATGCTTTCCCAGTAAAGTCTCTTGCTTTTTAGAGTAGAACTCTCCCCTTTATACTAGTTACAGGCAGTGGTTTGAATCCCAAAGCTTTGGTTGGAGTTTTACACACATTTGCTGTTTTTATTGCAAAAAAATGCTCCCAGCGCATGCTGTACACTTTTTTTATTTTGACTCATAACTTCACAAAGGATGCTTTCCAAGTAAATTCTCTTGCATTTTAGAGTAGAACTCTCCCCTTTATACTTGTTACAGGCAGTGGTTTGAATCCCAAAGCTTTGGTTGGAGTTTTACACACATTTGCAGTTTTTATCGCTTAAAAATGCTTCCCACCGCTTGCTGTACACTTTTTTTACTTTGACTCATAACTTCAGAAAGGATGCTTTCCCAGGAAAGTTTCTTGTTTTTTATAGTATAACTCTCCCCATAATACAAGTTAGAGGCAGTGGTTTGAATCCCAAAGCTTTGGTTGGAGTTTTACAAACATTTGCAGTTTTTATTGCTTAAAAATGCTTCCGAGCGCCTGCTGATCACTTTTTTTTTTATTTGACTCAAAACTTCACAAAGGATGCTTTCCCAGTAAATTCTCTTACTTTTTTGAGGGAAACTCTCCCCTTTATACTAGTTACAGGCTGTGGTTGTAATCGCAAGGCTTTGTTTGGAGTTTGAACACATTTGCAGTTTTTGTTGCTTAAAAATGCTTCCAGCGCCTGCTGGACACATTTTTGTTTTAACTCATAACTTAAAAAATGATGCTTTCCCAGTAAAGTCTCTTGCTTTTTAGAGTAGAATCTCCCCTTGATACTAGTTACAGGCAGTGGTTTGAATCCCAAAGCTTTTGGTTAGAGTTTTACACACATTTGCAGTTTTTATGCTTTAAAAATGCTCCCCAGCGCCTGCTGTCCACTTTTTTTATTTTTTTATTCATAATTTCACAAAGGATGCTTTCCCAGTAAAGTCTCTTGCTTTTGAGAGTAAAACTCTCCCCTTTATACGAGTTACAGGCAGTGGTTTGAATCCCAAAGATTTGGTTGGAATTTTTACACACATTTGCAGTTTTTTATTGCATAAAAATGCTTCCCAGCTCCCTCTGCTGGACACTTTTTTTATTGTAACTCATAACTTCACAAAGGATGCTTTTCCAGTAAAGTCTCTTGCTTTTTAGAGTAGAACTCTCCCCTTTATACTAGTGACAGGCAGTTGTTTGAATCCCAAAGCTTGGTTGGAATTTTACACACATTTGCTCTTTTTATTGCTTGAAAATGCTTCCCAGCGCCTGCTGTTCACTTTTTTTATTTTCACTCATTACTTCACAAAATGATGCTTTCCAGTTAAAGTCTCTTGTTTTTTTCCGTAAAACTCTCCCTTTACACTAGTTACAGGCAGTGGTTTGAATTCCAAAGCTTTGGTTGGAGTTTTACACACATTTGCTGTTTTTATTGCTTAAAAATGCTTCCCAGCTCCCTCTGCTGTACACTTTTTTTATTTTAACTCATAACTTCAAAAAGAATGCTTTCCAATGTAAATTCTCTTGCATTTTAGAGTAAAACTCTCCCCTTTATACTAGTTACAGGCTAGTGGTTTGAATCCCAAAGCTTTGCTTGGAGTTTTACTCACATTTGCAGTTTTTATTGCTTAAAAAAATGCTTCCCAGCGCCTGCTGCACACTTTTTTTTTTTATTCATAACTTCACAAAGGATGCTTTCCCAGTATAGTCTCTTGCTTTTCAGAGTAGAACTCTCCCCTTTATACTAGTTACAGGCAGTGGTTTGAATCCCAAAGCTTTGGTTGGAGTTTTACACACATTTGCAGTTTTTATTGCTTAAAAATGCTTCCCAGCTCCCTCTGCTCTATACTTTTTTTCTTGTAACTCATAACTTCACAAAGGATGCTTTCCAGTGAATTCTCTTGCTTTTTAGAGGAAAACTAACCCCTTTATACTAGTGACAGGCAGTTGTTTGAATCCCAAAGCTTTGGTTGGAATTTTACACACATTTGCTCTTTTTATTGCTTAAAAATGCTTCCCACCGCTTGCTGTACACTTTTTTTATTTTCACTCACAACTTCACAAAGGATGCTTGCCCAGTAAAGTCTCTTGCTTTTGAGAGTAGAACTCTCCCCTTTATACTAGTTACAAGCAGTGGTTTGAATCCCAAAGCTTTGGTTGGACTTTTTCACAAATTTGCAGTTTTTATCGCGTAAAAATGCTTCCCAGCGCCTGCTGTAGACTTTTTTTTTTATTTTGACTCATAACTTCACAAAGAATGCTTTCCCAGTATATTCTCTTGCTTTTTAGAGGAGAACTCTCCCCTTTATACTAGTGACAGGCAGTTGTTGAATCCCAAAGCTTTGGTTGGAATTTTACACACATTTGCTCTTTTTATTGCTTAAAAATGATTTCCAGCGCCTGCTGTTCACTTTTTTTTATT
>NW_026904435.1:0-24261 GCF_024500275.1 Phycodurus eques | reverse complement strand
CGGCTGTGGGGCCGAACGGCGAGGGTCAAAGCACTCGGTTTCTCTCCAGTAGTAGCCCTTTATTGACTAAATTGTAACATGACGACCTATGTGACTTTGGCAGGACATTTTAGCGCCTACTTTTGAACTAGTGGGCTAAGATTTGAAACTAACGATCGGTGGGAATCCAGCTTTCAGGGGAGGCCTCTTCCAAGCTTCTCGGAGGTCGTGGGGGCGAACGGCGAGCGTCAAAGCACTCGGTTTCGCTCCAGTAGTCGGCCTTTATTGACTAAATTGTAACATGACGACATATGTGACTTTGGCAGGACTTTTTAGCGCCTACTTTTGAACTAGTGGGCTAAGATTTGAAACAAACGATCGGTGGGAATCCAGCTTTCAGGGGAGGCCTCTCCCGAGTCTCTGGACGGCTGTGGGGCCGAACGGCGAGCGTCAAAGCACTCGGTTTCTCTCCAGTGGTAGGCCTTTATTGAGTAAATTATAACATGACGACCTATGTGATTTTGGCAGGACTTTGTAGCGCCTACTTTTCAGCTACTGGGCTAAGATTTGAAACAAACGATCGGTGGGAATCCAGCTTTCAGGGGAGGCCTCTTCCAAGCCTCTCAGAGGTCGTGGGGCCGAACGGCGAGCGTCAAAGCACTCGGTTTCTCTCCAGTAGTTGGCCTTTATTGAGTAAATTGTAACATGACGACCTATGTGATTTTGGCAGGACTTTTTAGCACCTACTTTTCAGCTATTGGGCTAAGATTTGAAACAAACGATCGGTGGGAAGCCAGCTTTCAGGGAGGCCTCATCTAAGCCTCTCGGAGGTCGTGGGCCCGAACGGCGAGCGTCAAAGCACTCGGTTTCGCTCCAGTAATAGGCCTTTATTGACTAAATTGTAACATGACAACCTATGTGACTTTGGGAGGACTTTTTAGCGCTTACTTTTGACCTAGTGCGCTAAGATTTGAAACAAACGATCGGTGGGAATCCAGCTTTCAGGGGAGTCCTCCCCCGAGTCTCTGGACGGCTGTGGGGCCGAGCGGCGAGCGTTAAAGCACTCAGTTTCGGTCCAGTCGGAGGCCTTTATTGACTAAATTGTAACATGACGACCTATGTGATTTTGGCAGGACTTTTTAGCGCCTACTTTTCAGCTATTGGGCTAAGATTTGAAAGAAACAATCGGTGGGAAGCCATCTTTCAGGGGAGGCCTCTTCCAAGTCTCTCGGAGGTCGTGGGCCCGAACGGCGAGCGTCAAAGCACTCGGTTTCGCTCCAGTATTAGGCCTTTATTGACTAAATTGTAACATGACAACCTATGTGACTTTGGGAGGACTTTTTAGCGCTTTCTTTTGACCTAGTGCGCTAAGATTTGAAACAAACGATCGGTGGTAATCCAGCTTTCAGGGGAGGCCTCCCCCGAGTCTCTGGACAGCTGTGGGGCCGATCGGCGAGCGTTAAAGCACTCAGTTTCGGTCCAGTCGGAGGCCTTTATTGACTAAATTGTAACATGACGACCTATGTGATTTTGGCAGGACTTTTTAGCGCTTACTTTTGAGCTAGTGGGCTAAGATTTGAAACAAACGATCGGTGGGAATCCAGCTTTCAGGGGAGGCCTCCCCCGAGTCTCTGGACGGCTGTGGGGGCGAACGGCGAGCGTCAAAGCACTCGGTTTCGCTCCAGTATTAGGCCTTTATTGACTAAATTGTAACATGACAACCTATGTGACTTTGGGAGGACTTTTTAGCGCTTACTTTTGACCTAGTGCGCTAAGATTTGAAACAAACGATCGGTGGGAATCCAGCTTTCAGGGGAGGCCTCCCCCGAGTCTCTGGACAGCTGTGGGGCCGATCGGCGAGCGTTAAAGCACTCAGTTTCGGTCCAGTCGGAGGCCTTTATTGACTAAATTGTAACATGACGACCTATGTGATTTTGGCAGGACTTTTTAGCGCCTACTTTTCAGCTACTGGGCTAAGATTTGAAACAAACGATCGGTGGGAAGCCACCTTTAAGGGGAGGCCTCTTTCAAGCCTCTCGGAGATCGTGGGCCCGAACGGCGAGCGTCAAAGCACTCGGTTTCGCTCCAGTATCAGGCCTTTATTGACTAAATTGTAACATGACAACCTATGTGACTTTGGGAGGACTTTTTAGCGCTTAGTTTTGACCTAGTGCGCTAAGATTTGAAACAAACGATCGGTGGGAATCCAGCTTTCAGGGGAGTCTACCCCGAGTCTCTGGAAGGCTGTGGGGCCGAGCGGCGAGCGTTAAAGCACTCAGTTTCGCTCAAGTACCATGACGACCGATTTGACTTCGGCACGACTTTAGGTCGCTAAATTCTGCCTAGCGGGCTAGGAATTTACACAGACAAGCCTTGGGAATCCAGCTTTAAAGGGAGGCCTCTTCCAAGCCTCTCGGAGCTTGTGAGGCCGAACGGCGAGCGTCAAAGCACTCGGTTTCGCCCCAGTAGTAGGCTTTTATTGACTAAATTGTAGCATGACGACCTATGTGACTTTGGCAGGACTTTTTAGCGCCTACTTTTCAGCTATTGGGCTAAGATTTGAAAGAAACGATCGGTGGGAAGCCACCTTTCAGGGGAGGCCTCTTCCAAGCCTCTCGGAGGTCGTGGGCCCGAACGGCGAGCGTCGAAGCACTCGGTTTCGCTCCAGTATTAGGCCTTTATTGACTAAATTGTAACATGACAACCTATGTGACTTTGGGAGGACTTTTTAGCGCTTACTTTTGACCTAGTGCGCTAAGATTTGAAACAAACGATCGGTGCGAATCCAGCTTTCAGGGGAGGCCTCCCCCGAGTCTCTGGACAGCTGTGGGGCCGATCGGCGAGCGTTAAAGTACTCAGTTTTGGTCCAGTCGGAGGCCTTTATTGACTAAATTGTAACATGACGACCTATGTGATTTTGGCAAGACATTTTAGCGCCTACTTTTGAGCTACTGGGCTAAGATTTGAAACAAACAATCGGTCGGCAGCCCGTTTTCAGGGGAGGCCTCTTCCAAGCCTCTCGGAGGTCGTGGGCCCGAACGGCGAGCGTCAAAGCACTCGGTTTCGCTCCAGTAGTAGGCTTTTATTGACTAAATTGTAACATGACAACCTATGTGACTTTGGGAGGACTTTTTAGCGCTTACTTTTGACCTAGTGCGCTAAGATTTGAAACAAACGATCGGTGGGAATCCAGCTTTCAGGGGAGTCCTCCCCCGAGTCTCTGGAAGGCTGTGGGGCCGAGCGGCGAGCGTTAAAGCACTCAGTTTCGCTCAAGTACAATGACGACCGATTTGACTTCGGCACGACTTTAGGTCGCTTAATTTCTGCCTCACGGGCTAGGAATTTACACAGACAAGCCTTGGGAATCCAGCTTTAAAGGGAGGCCTCTTCCAAGCCTCTCGGAGCTTGTGAGGCCGAACGGCGAGCGTCAAAGCACTCGGTTTCGCTCCAGTAGTAGGCTTTTATTGACTAAATTGTAACATGACGACCTATGTGACTTTGGCAGGACTTTTTAGCGCTTACTTTTGAGCTAGTGGGCTAAGATTTGAAACAAACGATCGGTGGGAATCCAGCTTTCAGGGGAGGCCTCCCCCGAGTCTCTGGACGGCTGTGGGGGCGAACGGCGAGCGTCAAAGCACTCGGTTTTCGCTCCAGTATTAGGCCTTTATTGACTAAATTGTAACATGACAACCTATGTGACTTTGGGAGGACTTTTTAGCGCTTACTTTTGACCTAGTGCGCTAAGATTTGAAACAAACGATCGGTGGGAATCCAGCTTTCAGGGGAGGCCTCCCCCGAGTCTCTG
Source organism: Phycodurus eques (assembly GCF_024500275.1). Lineage (NCBI taxonomy): Eukaryota > Metazoa > Chordata > Actinopteri > Syngnathiformes > Syngnathidae > Phycodurus > Phycodurus eques. The sequence continues at coordinate 20,477 of NW_026904435.1, read as the reverse complement.
GACAGCTGTGGGGCCGATCGGCGAGCGTTAAAGCACTCAGTTTCGGTCCAGTCGGAGGCCTTTATTGACTAAATTGTAACATGACGACCTATGTGATTTTGGCAGGACTTTTTAGCGCCTACTTTTCAGCTACTGGGCTAAGATTTGAAACAAACGATCGGTGGGAAGCCACCTTTCAGGGGAGGCCTCTTCCAAGCCTCTCGGAGGTCGTGGGCCCGAACGGCGAGCGTCAAAGCACTCGGTTTCGCTCCAGTATTAGGCCTTTATTGACTAAATTGTAACATGACAACCTATGTGACTTTGGGAGGACTTTTTAGCGCTTACTTTTGACCTAGTGCGCTAAGATTTGAAACAAACGATCGGTGGGAATCCAGCTTTCAGGGGAGGCCTCCCCCGAGTCTCTGGACAGCTGTGGGGCCGATCGGCGAGCTTTAAAGCACTCCGTTTCGGTCCAGTCGGAGGCCTTTATTGACTAAATTGTAACATGACGACCTATGTGATTTTGGCAGGACTTTTTAGCGCCTACTTTTCAGCTACTGGGCTAAGATTTGAAACAAACGATCGGTGGGAAGCCACCTTTAAGGGGAGGCCTCTTCCAAGCCTCTCGGAGGTCGTGGGGCCGAGCGGCGAGCGTTAAAGCACTCAGTTTCGCTCAAGTACCATGACGACCGATTTGACTTCGGCACGACTTTAGGTCGCTTAATTTCTGCCTAGCGGGCTAGGAATTTACACAGACAAGCCTTGGGAATCCAGCTTTAAACGGAGGCCTCTTCCAAGCCTCTCGGAGCTTGTGAGGCCGAACGGCGAGCGTCAAAGCAATCGGTTTCGCTCCAGTAGTCGGCCTTTATTGAGTAAATTGTAACATGACGACCTATGTGATTTTGGCAGGACTTTTTAGTGCCTACTTCTCAGCTACTGGGCTAAGATTTGAAACAAACGATCGTTGGGAATCCAGCTTTCAGGGGAGGCCTCCCCCGAGTCTCTGGACGGCTGTGGGGCCGAGCGGCGAGCGTAATAGCACTCAGTTTCGCTCAAGTACCATGACGACCGATTTGACTTCGGCACAACTTTAGGTCGCTTAATTTCAGCCGAGCGGGCTAGGAATTCACACAGACAAGCCTTGGGAATCCAGCTTTCAAGGGAGGCCTCTTCCAAGGCTCTCGGAGCTCGTGGGGCCAAACGGCGACCGTCGAAGCACTCGGTTTCGCTCAAGTAGTAACCCTTTATTGACTAAATTGTAACATCACAACCAATGTGAATATGGCAGGAATTTTTAGCGCTTACTTTTGAGCAAGTGGGCTACGATTTGAAACAAACGATCGGTGGGAATCCAGCTTTCAGGGGAGGCCTCCCCCGAGTCTCTGGACGGCTGTGGGGGCGAACGGCGAGCGTCAAAGCACTCGGTTTCGCTCCAGTATTAGGCCTTTATTGACTAAATTGTAACATGACAACCTATGTGACTTTGGGAGGACTTTTTAGCGCTTACTTTTGACCTAGTGCGCTAAGATTTGAAACAAACGATCGGTGGGAATCCAGCTTTCAGGGGAGGCCTCCCCCGAGTCTCTGGACAGCTGTGGGGCCGATCGGCGAGCGTTAAAGCACTCAGTTTCGGTCCAGTCGGAGGCCTTTATTGACTAAATTGTAACATGACGACCTATGTGATTTTGGCAGGACTTTTTAGCGCCTACTTTTCAGCTACTGGGCTAAGATTTGAAACAAACGATCGGTGGGAAGCCACCTTTCAGGGGAGGCCTCTTCCAAGCCTCTCGGAGGTCGTGGGCCCGAACGGCGAGCGTCAAAGCACTCGGTTTCGCTCCAGTATTAGGCCTTTATTGACTAAATTGTAACATGACAACCTATGTGACTTTGGGAGGACTTTTTAGCGCTTACTTTTGACCTAGTGCGCTAAGATTTGAAACAAACGATCGGTGGGAATCCAGCTTTCAGGGGAGGCCTCCCCCGAGTCTCTGGACAGCTGTGGGGCCGATCGGCGAGCTTGAAAGCACTCAGTTTCGGTCCAGTCGGAGGCCTTTATTGACTAAATTGTAACATGACGACCTATGTGATTTTGGCAGGACTTTTTAGCGCCTACTTTTCAGCTACTGGGCTAAGATTTGAAACAAACGATCGGTGGGAAGCCACCTTTAAGGGGAGGCCTCTTCCAAGCCTCTCGGAGGTCGTGGGGCCGAGCGGCGAGCGTTAAAGCACTCAGTTTCGCTCAAGTACCATGACGACCGATTTGACTTCGGCACGACTTTAGGTCGCTTAATTTCTGCCTAGCGGGCTAGGAATTTACACAGACAAGCCTTGGGAATCCAGCTTTAAACGGAGGCCTCTTCCAAGCCTCTCGGAGCTTGTGAGGCCGAACGGCGAGCGTCAAAGCAATCGGTTTCGCTCCAGTAATCGGCCTTTATTGAGTAAATTGTAACATGACGACCTATGTGATTTTGGCAGGACTTTTTAGTGCCTACTTCTCAGCTACTGGGCTAAGATTTGAAACAAACGATCGTTGGGAATCCAGCTTTCAGGGGAGGCCTCCCCCGAGTCTCTGGACGGCTGTGGGGCCGAGCGGCGAGCGTAATAGCACTCAGTTTCGCTCAAGTACCATGACGACCGATTTGACTTCGGCACAACTTTAGGTCGCTTAATTTCAGCCGAGCGGGCTAGGAATTCACACAGACAAGCCTTGGGAATCCAGCTTTCAAGGGAGGCCTCTTCCAAGCCTCTCGGAGCTCGTGGGGCCAAACGGCGACCGTCGAAGCACTCGGTTTCGCTCAAGTAGTAACCCTTTATTGACTAAATTGTAACATCACAACCTATGTGACTTTGGCAGGAATTTGTAGCGCTTACTTTTGAGAAAGTGGGCTAAGATTTGAAACAAACGATCGGTGGGAATCCAGCTTTCAGAGGAGGCCTCCCCCGAGTCTCTGGACGGCTGTGGGGGCGAACGCCGAGCGTCAAAGCACTCGGTTTCGCTCCAGTAGTAGGCCTTTATTGACTAAATTGTAGCATGACAACCTATGTGACTTTGGGAGGACTTTTTAGCGCTTACTTTTGACCTAGTGTGCTAAGATTTGAAACAAACGATCGGTGGGAATCCAGCTTTCAGGGGAGTCCTCCCCCGAGTCTCTGGAAGGCTGTGGGGCCGAGCGGTGAGCGTTAAAGCACTCAGTTTCGCTCAAGTAGTAGGCTTTTATTGACTAAATTGTAACATGACGACCTATGTGACTTTGGCAGGACTTTTTAGCGCTTACTTTTGAGCTAGTGAGGCCTCCCCCGAGTCTCTGGACGGCTGTGGGGCCGAACGGTGAGCGTTAAAGCACTTGGTTTCTCTCCAGTAGTAGGCCTTTATTGAGTAAATTGTAACATGACGACCGATGTGATTTTGGCAGGACTTATTAGCGCCTACTTTACAGCTACTGGGCTAAGATTTGAAACAAACGATCGGTGGGAATCCAGCTTTCAGGGGAGGCCTCCCCCGAGTCTCTGGACTGCTGTGGGGCCGAGCGGCGACCGTTAAAGCACTCAGTTTCGCTCGAGTACCATGACGACCGATTTGACTTCGGCACGACTTTAGGTCGCTTAATTTCAGCCTAGCGGGCTAGGAATTCACACAGACAAGCCTTGGGAATCCAGCTTTCAAGGGAGGCCTCTTTCAAGCCTCTCGGAGCCCGTGGGGCCGAACGGCGAGCGTCGAAGCACTCTGTTTCGCTCAAGTAGTAACCCTTTATTGACTAAATTGTAACATCACAACCAATGTGAATATGGCAGGAATTTTTAGCGCTTACTTTTGAGCAAGTGGGCTACGATTTGAAACAAACGATCGGTGGGAATCCAGCTTTCAGGGGAGGCCTCCCCCGAGTCTCTGGACGGCTGTGGGGCCGAACGGTGAGCGTTAAAGCACTTGGTTTCTCTCCAGTAGTAGGCCTTTATTGAGTAAATTGTAACATGACGACCGATGTGATTTTGGCAGGACTTTTTTGCGCCTACTTTTCAGCTACTGGGCTAAGATTTGAAACAAACGTTCGGTGGGAATCAAGCTTTCAGGGAAGGCCTCTCCCGAGTCTCTGGACGGCTGTGGGGCCGAACGGCGAGCGTCAAAGCAATCGGTTTCGCTCCAGTAGTCGGCCTTTATTGAGTAAATTGTAACATGACGACCTATGTGATTTTGGCAGGACTTTTTAGTGCCTACTTCTCAGCTACTGGGCTAAGATTTGAAACAAACGATCGTTGGGAATCCAGCTTTCAGGGGAGGCCTCCCCCGAGTCTCTGGACGGCTGTGGGGCCGAGCGGCGAGCGTAATAGCACTCAGTTTCGCTCAAGTACCATGACGACCGATTTGACTTCGGCACAACTTTAGGTCGCTTAATTTCAGCCGAGCGGGCTAGGAATTCACACAGACAAGCCTTGGGAATCCAGCTTTCAAGGGAGGCCTCTTCCAAGGCTCTCGGAGCTCGTGGGGCCAAACGGCGACCGTCGAAGCACTCGGTTTCGCTCAAGTAGTAACCCTTTATTGACTAAATTGTAACATCACAACCAATGTGAATATGGCAGGAATTTTTAGCGCTTACTTTTGAGCAAGTGGGCTACGATTTGAAACAAACGATCGGTGGGAATCCAGCTTTCAGGGGAGGCCTCCCCCGAGTCTCTGGACGGCTGTGGGGGCGAACGGCGAGCGTCAAAGCACTCGGTTTCGCTCCAGTATTAGGCCTTTATTGACTAAATTGTAACATGACAACCTATGTGACTTTGGGAGGACTTTTTAGCGCTTACTTTTGACCTAGTGCGCTAAGATTTGAAACAAACGATCGGTGGGAATCCAGCTTTCAGGGGAGGCCTCCCCCGAGTCTCTGGACAGCTGTGGGGCCGATCGGCGAGCGTTAAAGCACTCAGTTTCGGTCCAGTCGGAGGCCTTTATTGACTAAATTGTAACATGACGACCTATGTGATTTTGGCAGGACTTTTTAGCGCCTACTTTTCAGCTACTGGGCTAAGATTTGAAACAAACGATCGGTGGGAAGCCACCTTTCAGGGGAGGCCTCTTCCAAGCCTCTCGGAGGTCGTGGGCCCGAACGGCGAGCGTCAAAGCACTCGGTTTCGCTCCAGTATTAGGCCTTTATTGACTAAATTGTAACATGACAACCTATGTGACTTTGGGAGGACTTTTTAGCGCTTACTTTTGACCTAGTGCGCTAAGATTTGAAACAAACGATCGGTGGGAATCCAGCTTTCAGGGGAGGCCTCCCCCGAGTCTCTGGACAGCTGTGGGGCCGATCGGCGAGCTTGAAAGCACTCAGTTTCGGTCCAGTCGGAGGCCTTTATTGACTAAATTGTAACATGACGACCTATGTGATTTTGGCAGGACTTTTTAGCGCCTACTTTTCAGCTACTGGGCTAAGATTTGAAACAAACGATCGGTGGGAAGCCACCTTTAAGGGGAGGCCTCTTCCAAGCCTCTCGGAGGTCGTGGGGCCGAGCGGCGAGCGTTAAAGCACTCAGTTTCGCTCAAGTACCATGACGACCGATTTGACTTCGGCACGACTTTAGGTCGCTTAATTTCTGCCTAGCGGGCTAGGAATTTACACAGACAAGCCTTGGGAATCCAGCTTTAAACGGAGGCCTCTTCCAAGCCTCTCGGAGCTTGTGAGGCCGAACGGCGAGCGTCAAAGCAATCGGTTTCGCTCCAGTAATCGGCCTTTATTGAGTAAATTGTAACATGACGACCTATGTGATTTTGGCAGGACTTTTTAGTGCCTACTTCTCAGCTACTGGGCTAAGATTTGAAACAAACGATCGTTGGGAATCCAGCTTTCAGGGGAGGCCTCCCCCGAGTCTCTGGACGGCTGTGGGGCCGAGCGGCGAGCGTAATAGCACTCAGTTTCGCTCAAGTACCATGACGACCGATTTGACTTCGGCACAACTTTAGGTCGCTTAATTTCAGCCGAGCGGGCTAGGAATTCACACAGACAAGCCTTGGGAATCCAGCTTTCAAGGGAGGCCTCTTCCAAGGCTCTCGGAGCTCGTGGGGCCAAACGGCGACCGTCGAAGCACTCGGTTTCGCTCAAGTAGTAACCCTTTATTGACTAAATTGTAACATCACAACCAATGTGAATATGGCAGGAATTTTTAGCGCTTACTTTTGAGCAAGTGGGCTACGATTTGAAACAAACGATCGGTGGGAATCCAGCTTTCAGGGGAGGCCTCCCCCGAGTCTCTGGACGGCTGTGGGGGCGAACGGCGAGCGTCAAAGCACTCGGTTTCGCTCCAGTATTAGGCCTTTATTGACTAAATTGTAACATGACAACCTATGTGACTTTGGGAGGACTTTTTAGCGCTTACTTTTGACCTAGTGCGCTAAGATTTGAAACAAACGATCGGTGGGAATCCAGCTTTCAGGGGAGGCCTCCCCCGAGTCTCTGGACAGCTGTGGGGCCGATCGGCGAGCGTTAAAGCACTCAGTTTCGGTCCAGTCGGAGGCCTTTATTGACTAAATTGTAACATGACGACCTATGTGATTTTGGCAGGACTTTTTAGCGCCTACTTTTCAGCTACTGGGCTAAGATTTGAAACAAACGATCGGTGGGAAGCCACCTTTCAGGGGAGGCCTCTTCCAAGCCTCTCGGAGGTCGTGGGCCCGAACGGCGAGCGTCAAAGCACTCGGTTTCGCTCCAGTATTAGGCCTTTATTGACTAAATTGTAACATGACAACCTATGTGACTTTGGGAGGACTTTTTAGCGCTTACTTTTGACCTAGTGCGCTAAGATTTGAAACAAACGATCGGTGGGAATCCAGCTTTCAGGGGAGGCCTCCCCCGAGTCTCTGGACAGCTGTGGGGCCGATCGGCGAGCTTGAAAGCACTCAGTTTCGGTCCAGTCGGAGGCCTTTATTGACTAAATTGTAACATGACGACCTATGTGATTTTGGCAGGACTTTTTAGCGCCTACTTTTCAGCTACTGGGCTAAGATTTGAAACAAACGATCGGTGGGAAGCCACCTTTAAGGGGAGGCCTCTTCCAAGCCTCTCGGAGGTCGTGGGGCCGAGCGGCGAGCGTTAAAGCACTCAGTTTCGCTCAAGTACCATGACGACCGATTTGACTTCGGCACGACTTTAGGTCGCTTAATTTCTGCCTAGCGGGCTAGGAATTTACACAGACAAGCCTTGGGAATCCAGCTTTAAACGGAGGCCTCTTCCAAGCCTCTCGGAGCTTGTGAGGCCGAACGGCGAGCGTCAAAGCAATCGGTTTCGCTCCAGTAATCGGCCTTTATTGAGTAAATTGTAACATGACGACCTATGTGATTTTGGCAGGACTTTTTAGTGCCTACTTCTCAGCTACTGGGCTAAGATTTGAAACAAACGATCGTTGGGAATCCAGCTTTCAGGGGAGGCCTCCCCCGAGTCTCTGGACGGCTGTGGGGCCGAGCGGCGAGCGTAATAGCACTCAGTTTCGCTCAAGTACCATGACGACCGATTTGACTTCGGCACAACTTTAGGTCGCTTAATTTCAGCCGAGCGGGCTAGGAATTCACACAGACAAGCCTTGGGAATCCAGCTTTCAAGGGAGGCCTCTTCCAAGCCTCTCGGAGCTCGTGGGGCCAAACGGCGACCGTCGAAGCACTCGGTTTCGCTCAAGTAGTAACCCTTTATTGACTAAATTGTAACATCACAACCTATGTGACTTTGGCAGGAATTTGTAGCGCTTACTTTTGAGAAAGTGGGCTAAGATTTGAAACAAACGATCGGTGGGAATCCAGCTTTCAGAGGAGGCCTCCCCCGAGTCTCTGGACGGCTGTGGGGGCGAACGCCGAGCGTCAAAGCACTCGGTTTCGCTCCAGTAGTAGGCCTTTATTGACTAAATTGTAGCATGACAACCTATGTGACTTTGGGAGGACTTTTTAGCGCTTACTTTTGACCTAGTGTGCTAAGATTTGAAACAAACGATCGGTGGGAATCCAGCTTTCAGGGGAGTCCTCCCCCGAGTCTCTGGAAGGCTGTGGGGCCGAGCGGTGAGCGTTAAAGCACTCAGTTTCGCTCAAGTAGTAGGCTTTTATTGACTAAATTGTAACATGACGACCTATGTGACTTTGGCAGGACTTTTTAGCGCTTACTTTTGAGCTAGTGAGGCCTCCCCCGAGTCTCTGGACGGCTGTGGGGCCGAACGGTGAGCGTTAAAGCACTTGGTTTCTCTCCAGTAGTAGGCCTTTATTGAGTAAATTGTAACATGACGACCGATGTGATTTTGGCAGGACTTATTAGCGCCTACTTTACAGCTACTGGGCTAAGATTTGAAACAAACGATCGGTGGGAATCCAGCTTTCAGGGGAGGCCTCCCCCGAGTCTCTGGACTGCTGTGGGGCCGAGCGGCGACCGTTAAAGCACTCAGTTTCGCTCGAGTACCATGACGACCGATTTGACTTCGGCACGACTTTAGGTCGCTTAATTTCAGCCTAGCGGGCTAGGAATTCACACAGACAAGCCTTGGGAATCCAGCTTTCAAGGGAGGCCTCTTTCAAGCCTCTCGGAGCCCGTGGGGCCGAACGGCGAGCGTCGAAGCACTCTGTTTCGCTCAAGTAGTAACCCTTTATTGACTAAATTGTAACATCACAACCAATGTGAATATGGCAGGAATTTTTAGCGCTTACTTTTGAGCAAGTGGGCTACGATTTGAAACAAACGATCGGTGGGAATCCAGCTTTCAGGGGAGGCCTCCCCCGAGTCTCTGGACGGCTGTGGGGCCGAACGGTGAGCGTTAAAGCACTTGGTTTCTCTCCAGTAGTAGGCCTTTATTGAGTAAATTGTAACATGACGACCGATGTGATTTTGGCAGGACTTTTTTGCGCCTACTTTTCAGCTACTGGGCTAAGATTTGAAACAAACGTTCGGTGGGAATCAAGCTTTCAGGGAAGGCCTCTCCCGAGTCTCTGGACGGCTGTGGGGCCGAACGGCGAGCGTCAAAGCACTCGGTTTCTCTCCAGTAGTTGGCCTTTATTGAGTAAATTGTAAAATGACGACCTATGTAATTTTGCCAGGACTTTTTAGCGCCTACTTTACAGCTACTGGGCTAAGATTTGAAACAAACGATCGGTGGGAATCCAGCTTTCAGGGGAGGCCTCCCCCGAGTCTCTGGACAGCTGTGGGGCCGATCGGCGAGCGTTAAAGCACTCAGTTTCGGTCCAGTCGGAGGCCTTTATTGACTAAATTGTAACATGACGACCTATGTGATTTTGGCAGGACTTTTTAGCGCCTACTTTTCAGCTACTGGGCTAAGATTTGAAACAAACGATCGGTGGGAAGCCACCTTTCAGGGGAGGCCTCTTCCAAGCCTCTCGGAGGTCGTGGGCCCGAACGGCGAGCGTCAAAGCACTCGGTTTCGCTCCAGTATTAGGCCTTTATTGACTAAATTGTAACATGACAACCTATGTGACTTTGGGAGGACTTTTTAGCGCTTACTTTTGACCTAGTGCGCTAAGATTTGAAACAAACGATCGGTGGGAATCCAGCTTTCAGGGGAGGCCTCCCCCGAGTCTCTGGACAGCTGTGGGGCCGATCGGCGAGCTTGAAAGCACTCAGTTTCGGTCCAGTCGGAGGCCTTTATTGACTAAATTGTAACATGACGACCTATGTGATTTTGGCAGGACTTTTTAGCGCCTACTTTTCAGCTACTGGGCTAAGATTTGAAACAAACGATCGGTGGGAAGCCACCTTTAAGGGGAGGCCTCTTCCAAGCCTCTCGGAGGTCGTGGGGCCGAGCGGCGAGCGTTAAAGCACTCAGTTTCGCTCAAGTACCATGACGACCGATTTGACTTCGGCACGACTTTAGGTCGCTTAATTTCTGCCTAGCGGGCTAGGAATTTACACAGACAAGCCTTGGGAATCCAGCTTTAAACGGAGGCCTCTTCCAAGCCTCTCGGAGCTTGTGAGGCCGAACGGCGAGCGTCAAAGCAATCGGTTTCGCTCCAGTAATCGGCCTTTATTGAGTAAATTGTAACATGACGACCTATGTGATTTTGGCAGGACTTTTTAGTGCCTACTTCTCAGCTACTGGGCTAAGATTTGAAACAAACGATCGTTGGGAATCCAGCTTTCAGGGGAGGCCTCCCCCGAGTCTCTGGACGGCTGTGGGGCCGAGCGGCGAGCGTAATAGCACTCAGTTTCGCTCAAGTACCATGACGACCGATTTGACTTCGGCACAACTTTAGGTCGCTTAATTTCAGCCGAGCGGGCTAGGAATTCACACAGACAAGCCTTGGGAATCCAGCTTTCAAGGGAGGCCTCTTCCAAGCCTCTCGGAGCTCGTGGGGCCAAACGGCGACCGTCGAAGCACTCGGTTTCGCTCAAGTAGTAACCCTTTATTGACTAAATTGTAACATCACAACCTATGTGACTTTGGCAGGAATTTGTAGCGCTTACTTTTGAGAAAGTGGGCTAAGATTTGAAACAAACGATCGGTGGGAATCCAGCTTTCAGAGGAGGCCTCCCCCGAGTCTCTGGACGGCTGTGGGGGCGAACGCCGAGCGTCAAAGCACTCGGTTTCGCTCCAGTAGTAGGCCTTTATTGACTAAATTGTAGCATGACAACCTATGTGACTTTGGGAGGACTTTTTAGCGCTTACTTTTGACCTAGTGTGCTAAGATTTGAAACAAACGATCGGTGGGAATCCAGCTTTCAGGGGAGTCCTCCCCCGAGTCTCTGGAAGGCTGTGGGGCCGAGCGGTGAGCGTTAAAGCACTCAGTTTCGCTCAAGTAGTAGGCTTTTATTGACTAAATTGTAACATGACGACCTATGTGACTTTGGCAGGACTTTTTAGCGCTTACTTTTGAGCTAGTGAGGCCTCCCCCGAGTCTCTGGACGGCTGTGGGGCCGAACGGTGAGCGTTAAAGCACTTGGTTTCTCTCCAGTAGTAGGCCTTTATTGAGTAAATTGTAACATGACGACCGATGTGATTTTGGCAGGACTTATTAGCGCCTACTTTACAGCTACTGGGCTAAGATTTGAAACAAACGATCGGTGGGAATCCAGCTTTCAGGGGAGGCCTCCCCCGAGTCTCTGGACTGCTGTGGGGCCGAGCGGCGACCGTTAAAGCACTCAGTTTCGCTCGAGTACCATGACGACCGATTTGACTTCGGCACGACTTTAGGTCGCTTAATTTCAGCCTAGCGGGCTAGGAATTCACACAGACAAGCCTTGGGAATCCAGCTTTCAAGGGAGGCCTCTTTCAAGCCTCTCGGAGCCCGTGGGGCCGAACGGCGAGCGTCGAAGCACTCTGTTTCGCTCAAGTAGTAACCCTTTATTGACTAAATTGTAACATCACAACCAATGTGAATATGGCAGGAATTTTTAGCGCTTACTTTTGAGCAAGTGGGCTACGATTTGAAACAAACGATCGGTGGGAATCCAGCTTTCAGGGGAGGCCTCCCCCGAGTCTCTGGACGGCTGTGGGGCCGAACGGTGAGCGTTAAAGCACTTGGTTTCTCTCCAGTAGTAGGCCTTTATTGAGTAAATTGTAACATGACGACCGATGTGATTTTGGCAGGACTTTTTTGCGCCTACTTTTCAGCTACTGGGCTAAGATTTGAAACAAACGTTCGGTGGGAATCAAGCTTTCAGGGAAGGCCTCTCCCGAGTCTCTGGACGGCTGTGGGGCCGAACGGCGAGCGTCAAAGCACTCGGTTTCTCTCCAGTAGTTGGCCTTTATTGAGTAAATTGTAAAATGACGACCTATGTAATTTTGCCAGGACTTTTTAGCGCCTACTTTACAGCTACTGGGCTAAGATTTGAAACAAACGATCGGTGGGAATCCAGCTTTCAGGGGAGGCCTCCCCCGAGTCTCTGTACGGCTGTGGGGCCGAGCGGCGAGCGTAATAGCACTCAGTTTCGCTCGAGTACCATGACGACCGATTTGACTTCGGCACAACTTTAGGTCGCTTAATTTCAGCCGAGCGGGCTAGGAATTCACACAGACAAGCCTTGGGAATCCAGCTTTCAAGGGAGGCCTCTTCCAAGCCTCTCGGAGCTCGTGGGGCCGAACGGCGAGCGTCGAAGCACTCTGTTTCGCTCCAGTAGTAGGCCTTTATTGACTAAATTGTAACATGACAACCTATGTGACTTTGGCAGGACTTTTTAGTGCCTACTTTTGAACTAGTGCGCTAAGATTTGAAACAAACGATCGGTGGGAATCAGCTTTCAGGGGAGGCCTCCCCTGAGTCTCTGGACGGCTGTGGGGCTGAGCGGCGAGCGTTAAAGCACTCAGTTTCGGTCCAGTAATAGGCCTTTATTGACTAAATTGTAATATGACGACCTATGTTATTTTGGCAGGACTTTTTAGCGCTTACGTTTGAGCTAGTGGGCTAAGATTTAAAGCAAACGATCGGTGGGAATCCAGCTTTCAGGGGAGGCCTCCCCCGAGTCTCTGGACTGCTGTGGGGCCGAGCGGCGACCGATAAAGCACTCAGTTTCGCTCGAGTACCATGACGACCGATTTGACTTCGGCACGACTTTAGGTCGCTTAATTTCAGCCGAGCGGGCTAGGAATTCACACAGACAAGCCTTGGGAATCCAGCTTTCAAGGGACGCCTCTTCCAAGCCTCTCGCAGCTCGTGGGGCCGAACGGCGAGCGTCGAAAAACTCTGTTTCGCTCAAGTAGTAACCCTTTATTGACTAAATTGTAACATCACAACCTATGTGAATTTGGCAGGAATTTTTAGCGCTTACTTTTGAGCAAGTGGGATAAGATTTGAAACAAACGATCGGTGGGAATCCAGCTTTCAGGGGAGGCCTCCCCCGAGTCTCTGGACGGCTGTGGGGCCGAACGGTGAGCGTCAAAGCACTTGGTTTCTCTCCAGTAGTAGGCCTTTATTGAGTAAATTGTAACATGACGACCGATGTGATTTTGGCAGGACTTTTTTGCGCCTACTTTTCAGCTACTGGGCTAAGATTTGAAACAAACGATCGGTTGACTAAATTGTAACATGACGACCTATGTGATTTTGGCAGGACTTTTTAGCGCTTACGTTTGAGCTAGTGGGCTAAGATTTAAAACAAACGATCGGTGGGAATCCAGCTTTCACGGGAGGCCTCCCCCGAGTCTCTGGACGGCTGTGGGGCCGAGCGGCGAGCGTTAAAGCACTCGGTTTCGGTCCAGTAGTAGGCCTTTATTCACTAAATTGTAACATGACGACCTATGTGATTTTGGCAGGACTTTTTTGCGCCTACTTTTCAGCTACTGGGCTAAGATTTGAAACAAACGATCGGTTGACTAAATTTTAACATGACGACCTATGTGATTTTGGCAGGACTTTTTAGCGCTTACGTTTGAGCTAGTGGGCTAAGATTTAAAACAAACGATCAGTGGGAATCCAGCTTTCAGGGGAGGCCTCTTCCAAGCCTCTCAGAGGTCGTGGGGCCGAACGGCGTGCGTCAAAGCACTCAGTTTCGGTCCAGTAGTCGGCCTTTATTGAGTAAATTGTAACATGACGACCTATGTGATTTTGGCAGGACATTTTAGCGCCTACTTTTCAGCTACTGGGCTAAGATTTGAAACAAACGATCGGTGGGACTCCAACTTTCAGGGGAGTCCTCCCCCGAGTCTCTGGACGGCTGTGGTGGCCGAACGGCGAGCGTCAAAGCACTCGGTTTCGCTCCAGTAGTCGGCCTTTATTGACTAAATTGTAACATGACGACATATGTGACTTTGGCAGGACTTTTTAGCGCCTACTTTTGAACTAGTGGGCTAAGATTTGAAAGAAACAATCGGTGGGAATCCAGCTTTCAGGGGAGCCCTCTTCCAAGCCTCTCGGAGGTCGTGGGCCCGAACGGCGAGCGTCAAAGCACTCAGTTTCGCTCGAGTACCATGACGACCGATTTGACTTCGGCACGACTTTAGGTCGCTTAATTTCAGCATAGCGGGCTAGGAATTCACACAGACAATCCTTGGGAATCCAGCTTTCAGGGGAGGCCTCTTCCAAGCCTCTCGGAGGTCGTGGGGCCGAATGGCGAGCGTCATAGCATTCGGTTTCTCTCCAGTAGTAGGCCTTTATTGACTAAATTGTAACATAACGACCTATGTGACTTTGGCAAGACTTTTTAGCGCCTAACTTTCAGGTAGTGGGCTAAGATTTGAAACAAACGACCGGTGGGAATCCAGCTTTCAGAGGAGGCCTCCCCCGAGTCTCTGGACGGCTGTGGGGCCAAGCGGCGAGCGTCAAAGCACTCGGTTTCTCTCCAGTAGTAGGCCTTTATTGACTAAATTGTAACATGACGACCTATGTGATTTTGGCAGGACTTTTTAGCGCCTACTTTTCAGCTACTGGCTAAGATTTGAAAGAAACAATCGGTGGGAATCCAGCTTTCAGGGGAGCCCTCTTCCAAGCCTCTCGGAGGTCGTGGGCCCGAACGGCGAGCGTCAAAGCACTCGGTTTCGCTCCAGTAGTAGGCCTTTATTGACTAAATTGTAACATGACAACCTATGTGACTTTGGCAGGACATTTTAGCGCTTACTTTTCAGCTACTGGGCTAAGATTTGAAACAAACGATCGGTGGGAATCCAGCTTTCAGGGGAGGCCTCCCCCGAGTCTCTGGACAGCTGTGGGGCCGAGCGGCGAGCGTTAAAGCACTCAGTTTCGGTCCAGTAGGAGGCCTTTATTGACTAAATTGTAACATGACGACCTATGTGACTTTGGCAAGACTTTTTAGCGCCTACCTTTGAGCTAGTGGGCTAAGATTTAAAACAAACGATCGGTGGGAATCCAGTTTTCAGCGGAGGCCTACCCCGAGTCTCTGGACCGCTGTGGGGCCGAGCGGCGACCGTTAAAGCACTCAGTTTCGCTCGAGTACCATGACGACCGATTTGACTTCGGCACGACTTTAGGTCGCTTAATTTCAGCCTAGCGAGCTAGGAAATCACACAGACAAGCCTTGGGAATCCAGCTTTCAAGGGAGGCCTCTTCCAAGCCTCTCGGAGCTTGTGGGGCCGAACGGCGAGCGTCAAAGCACTCGGTTTCGCTCCAGTAGTAGGCCTTTATTGACTAAATTGTAACATGACGACCTATGTGACTTTGGCAGGACATTTTAGCGCTTAGTTTTGAGCTAGTGGGCTAAGATTTGAAACAAATTATCGGTGGGAATCCAGCTTTCAGGGGAGTCCTCCACCGAGTCTCTGGACAGCTGTGGGGCCGAGCGGTGAGCGTTAAAGCACTCAGTTTTGCTCGAGTACCATGACAACCGATTTGACTTCGGCATGAATTTAGGTCGCTTATTTTCAGCCTAGCGTGCTAGGAATTCACACAGACAATCCTTGGGAATCCAGCTTTCAGGGGAGGCCTCTTCCAAGCCTCTCAGAGGTCGTGGGGCCTAACGGCGAGCGTCAAAGCACTCGGTTTCGCTCCAGTAGTAGGCCTTTATTGACGAAATTGTAACATGACGACCTATGTGACTTTGGCAAGACTTTTTAGCGCTTACTTTTGAGCTAGTGGGCTAAGATTTGAAACAAACGATCGGTGGGAATCCAGATTTCAGGGGAGGCCTCTTCCAAGCCTTTCGGAGGTCGTGGGGCCGAACGGCGAGCGTCATAGCACTCGGTTTCTCTCCAGTAGTAGGCCTTTATAGACTAAATTGTAACATGACGACCTATGTGACTTTGACAAGACTTTTTAGCGCCTACATTTGAGCTAGTGGGCTCAGATTTGAAACAAACGATCTGTGGGAATCCAGCTTTCAGGGGAGGCCTCCCCCGAGGCTCTGGACGGCTGTGGGGCCGAGCGGTGAGCGTTAAAGCAGTCAGTTTCGCTCGAGTACCATGACGACCGATTTGACTTCGGCACGACTTTAGGTCGCTTAATTTCAGCCTAGCGGGCTAGGAATTCACACAGACAATCCTTGGGAATCCAGCTTTCAGGGGAGGCCTCTTCCAAGCCTCTCGGAGGTCGTGGGCCCGAACGGCGAGCGTCAAAGCACTCTGTTTCGCTCCAGTAGTAGGCCTTTATTGACTAAATTTTAACATGACAACCTGTGTGACTTTGGCAGGACGTTTTAGCGCTTACTTTTTACCTAGTGCGCTAAGATTTGAAACAATCGATCGGTGGGAATCCAGCTTTCAGGGGAGACCTCCCCCGAGTCTCTGGACGGCTGTGGGGCCGAGCGGCGAGCTTTAAAGCACTCAGTTACGCTCGAGTACCATGACGACCGATTTGACTTCGGCACGACTTTAGGTCGCTTAATTTCAGCCTAGCGGGCTAGGAATTCACACAGACAATCCTTGGGAATCCAGCTTTCAGGGGAGGCCTCTTCCAAGCCTCTCGGAGGTCGTGGGGCCGAACGGCGAGCGTCATAGCATTCGGTTTCTCTCCAGTAGCAGGCCTTTATTGACTAAATTGTAACATGACGACCTATGTGACTTTGGCAAGACTTTTTAGCGCCTACCTTTGAGCTAGTGGGCTAAGATTTGAAAAAAACGATCGGTGGGAATCCAGCTTTCAGGGGACGCCTCCCCCGAGTCTCTGGACGGCTGTGGGGCCGAGCGCTCGAGTACCATGAAGACCGATTTGACTTCGGCACGACTTTAGGTCGCTTAATTTCAGCCTAGCGGGCTAGGAATTCACACAGACAATCCTTGGGAATCCAGCAGAGGTCGTGGGGCCGAACGGCGAGCGTCATAGCATTCGGTTTCTCTCCAGTAGTAGGCCTTTATTGACTAAATTGTACCATGACGACCTATGTGACTTTGGTAAGACTTTTTAGCGCCTACTTTTGATCTAGTGGGCTAAGATTTTAAACAAACGATCGGTGGGAATCCAGCTTTCAAGGGAGGCCTCCCCCGAGTGTCTGGACGGCTGTGGAGCCGAGCGGCGAGCGTTAAAGCACTCAGTTTCGGTCCAGTAGGAGGCCTTTATTGACTAAATTGTAACATGACGACCTATGTGATTTTGGCAGGACTTTTTAGCGCCTACTTTTCAGCTACTGGGCTAAGATTTGAAAGAAACGATCGGTGGGAATCCAGCTTTCAGGGGAGGCCTCTTCCAAGCCTCTTGGAGGTCATGGGCTCAAACGGCGAGCGTCAAAGCACTCGGTTTCGCTCCAGTAGTAGGCCTTTATTGACTAAATTGTATCATGACAACCTATGTGACTTTGGCAGGACTTTTTAGCAATTACTTTTCACCTAGTGCGCTAAGATTTGACACAAACGATGGGTGGGAATCCAGCTTTCAGGAGAGTCCTCCACCGAGTCTCTGGATGGCTGTGGGGCCGAGCGGCGAGCTTTAAAGCACTCAGTTTCGCTCGAGTACCATGACGACCGATTTGATTTCGGCACGACTTTAGGTCGCTTAATTTCAGCCTAGCGGGCTAGGAATTCACACAGACAATCCTTGGGAATCCAGCTTTCAGGGGAGGCCACTTCCAAGCCTCTCGGAGGTCGTGGGCCCGAACGGCGAGCGTCAAAGCACTCGGTTTCGCTCCAGTAGTAGGCCTTTATTGACTAAATTGTAACATGACAACCTATGTGACTTTGGCAGGACATTTTAGCGCTTACTTTTCAGCTACTGGGCTAAGATTTGAAACAAACGATCGGTGGGAATCCAGCTTTCAGGGGAGGCCTCCCCCGAGTCTCTGGACGGCTGTGGGGCCGAGCGGCGAGCGTTAAAGCACTCAGTTTCGGTCCAGTAGGAGGCCTTTATTGACTAAATTGTAACATGACGACCTATGTGACTTTGGCAAGACTTTTTAGCGCCTACCTTTGAGCTAGTGGGCTAAGATTTAAAACAAACGATCGGTGGGAATCCAGCTTTCAGGGGAGGCCTACCCCGAGTCTCTGGACTGCTGTGGGGCCGAGCGGCGACCGTTAAAGCACTCAGTTTCGCTCGAGTACCATGACGACCGATTTGACTTCGGCACGACTTTAGGTCGCTTAATTTCAGCCTAGCGAGCTAGGAATCACACAGACAAGCCTTGGGAATCCAGCTTTCAAGGGAGGCCTCTTCCAAGCCTCTCGGAGCTTGTGGGGCCGAACGGCGAGCGTCAAAGCACTCGGTTTCGCTCCAGTAGTAGGCCTTTATTGACTAAATTGTAACATGACGACCTATGTGACTTTGGCAGGACATTTTAGCGCTTAGTTTTGAGCTAGTGGGGTAAGATTTGAAACAAATTATCGGTGGGAATCCAGCTTTCAGGGGAGTCCTCCCCCGAGTCTCTGGACAGCTGTGGGGCCGAGCGGTGAGCGTTAAAGCACTCAGTTTCGCTCGAGTACCATGACAACCGATTTGACTTCGGCATGAATTTAGGTCGCTTAATTTCAGCCTAGCGTGCTAGGAATTCACACAGACAATCCTTGGGAATCCAGCTTTCAGGGGAGGCCTCTTCCAAGCTTCTCAGAGGTCGTGGGGCCTAACGGCGAGCGTCAAAGCACTCGGTTTCGCTCCAGTAGTAGGCCTTTATTGACGAAATTGTAACATGACGACCTATGTGACCTTGGCAAGACTTTTTAGCGCTTACTTTTGAGCTAGTGGGCTAAGATTTGAAACAAACGATCGGTGGGAATCCAGATTTCAGGGGAGGCCTCTTCCAAGCCTTTCGGAGGTCGTGGGGCCGAACGGCGAGCGTCATAGCACTCGGTTTCTCTCCAGTAGTAGGCCTTTATAGACTAAATTGTATCATGACAACCTATGTGACTTTGGCAGGACTTTTTAGCAATTACTTTTCACCTAGTGCGCTAAGATTTGACACAAACGATGGGTGGGAATCCAGCTTTCAGGAGAGTCCTCCCCCGAGTCTCTGGATGGCTGTGGGGCCGAGCGGCGAGCTTTAAAGCACTCAGTTTCGCTCGAGTACCATGACGACCGATTTGATTTCGGCACGACTTTAGGTCGCTTAATTTCAGCCTAGCGGGCTAGGAATTCACACAGACAATCCTTGGGAATCCAGCTTTCAGGGGAGGCCACTTCCAAGCCTCTCGGAGGTCGTGGGCCCGAACGGCGAGCGTCAAAGCACTCGGTTTCGCTCCAGTAGTAGGCCTTTATTGACTAAATTGTAACATGACAACCTATGTGACTTTGGCAGGACATTTTAGCGCTTACTTTTCAGCTACTGGGCTAAGATTTGAAACAAACGATCGGTGGGAATCCAGCTTTCAGGGGAGGCCTCCCCCGAGTCTCTAGACGGCTGTGGGGCCGAGCGGCGAGCGTTAAAGCACTCAGTTTCGGTCCAGTAGGAGGCCTTTATTGACTAAATTGTAACATGACGACCTATGTGACTTTGGCAAGACTTTTTAGCGCCTACCTTTGAGCTAGTGGGCTAAGATTTAAAACAAAAGATCGGTGGGAATCCAGCTTTCAGGGGAGGCCTACCCCGAGTCTCTGGACTGCTGTGGGGCCGAGCGGCGACCGTTAAAGCACTCAGTTTCGCTCGAGTACCATGACGACCGATTTGACTTCGGTACGACTTTAGGTCGCTTAATTTCAGCCTAGCGAGCTAGGAAATCACACAGACAAGCCTTGGGAATCCATCTTTCAAGGGAGGCCTCTTCCAAGCCTCTCGGAGCTTGTGGGGCCGAACGGCGAGCGTCAAAGCACTCGGTTTCGCTCCAGTAGTAGGCCTTTATTGACTAAATTGTAACATGACGACCTATGTGACTTTGGCAGGACATTTTAGCGCTTAGTTTTGAGCTAGTGGGGTAAGATTTGAAACAAATTATCGGTGGGAATCCAGCTTTCAGGGGAGTCCTCCCCCGAGTCTCTGGACAGCTGTGGGGCCGAGCGGTGAGCGTTAAAGCACTCAGTTTCGCTCGAGTACCATGACAACCGATTTGACTTCGGCATGAATTTAGGTCGCTTAATTTCAGCCTAGCGTGCTAGGAATTCACACAGACAATCCTTGGGAATCCAGCTTTCAGGGGAGGCCTCTTCCAAGCTTCTCAGAGGTCGTGGGGCCTAACGGCGAGCGTCAAAGCACTCGGTTTCGCTCCAGTAGTAGGCCTTTATTGACGAAATTGTAACATGACGACCTATGTGATCTTGGCAAGACTTTTTAGCGCTTACTTTTGAGCTAGTGGGCTAAGATTTGAAACAAACGATCGGTGGGAATCCAGATTTCAGGGGAGGCCTCTTCCAAGCCTTTCGGAGGTCGTGGGGCCGAACGGCGAGCGTCATAGCACTCGGTTTCTCTCCAGTAGTAGGCCTTTATAGACTAAATTGTAACATGACGACCTATGTGACTTTGACAAGACTTTTTAGCGCCTACATTTGAGCTAGTGCGCTAAGATTTGAAACAATCGATCGGTGGGAATCCAGCTTTCAGGGGAGACCTCCCCCGAGTCTCTGGACGGCTGTGGGGCCGAGCGGCGAGCGTCAAAGCACTCGGTTTCGCTCCAGTAGTAGGCCTTTATTGACTAAATTGTAACATGACAACCTATGTGACTTTGGGAGGACTTTTTAGCGCTTACTTTTGACCTAGTGCGCTAAGATTTGAAACAAACGATCGGTGGGAATCCAC
>NW_026904434.1:0-24330 GCF_024500275.1 Phycodurus eques | reverse complement strand
GGACGCCGCTCCAGTGAGTTACTCTGTGAAAAAACTGAGCGGATTTGCGAAAGTTGGTGACAGAAAGTCCGGAGTAGCCTGCTTGATGGTTAGCAGGTCTCCCCTGTTCGTGCACGAGACCACGGCTTTGACTTCTGCATTGGGCGCTGTTTGCTCCTGTCCAATTTAAGCGCGAGTGACGTTTAAGTCTAGTTCACCAATCAGACAACACCAGAAAGTCACAAGACCTCACACAACGTCTTCTATTGGGCTTGCCGGGTATTAACATGAGATAAGCCAGCCCGGCTGATGGTCGTGCCTACGTGGCCACCATGTTGGGAATGTTGTCGTTACCATGAAGGCTACGGCGTGCCACTCGTGTTTATATTTACACGAACAAAAACAACAGCTTTCATGTATTGTAGTATTTGTCTGGGACTGTCTGCATAAACGTGGATATTTCAGCACACTTCTAACTTGAGAAAACACTGCAGTAAATTGCAGATGTTTTTGTTGTAGTTTTGGCTCTGCATACACACACACACACACACACACACACACATGAACAACAGCGATATCAGAATTTGCACCTTACCCCCTCCGCCCCACATAATCAACAAACATCCTGCTTTCACGGTGTCATGCATCCCTTTGGGGGGGGGGGGAGACTGTCATGATCTGTGCCCTGCAGTTCCTTTTTGTGCCTCCCTTTTCCCTCTCTAACTCTCAATCAATCATCACCACCTCGCCCGCGTACCTGTTCTCAATCAGCACTAATCACTGTCTGCATATACAGTAAGCCTGCCAGATCCAGGAATCCAGAACCAGTAGTATCATCCGTAGTACTCTTGCTTACTTGGCTACCCGCATTTGTACTGACTCTCTTGTGTTCTCCTCCACCTCCAGTGTTCCTTACGCGTGTTTGGCAAACATAACAACCACTACACGACTGAAACTGTTGCTCTCGTGCTATCCGTTAGCAGGACCAGCAAACCGTCTTGCTGGCATTGCCATGCATTCAGGTGCATCGATCTGTGCTCGACACTCAGTTAACAAAGCTAAAGAGTTAACTTCAACCTTGTCTTTAGCTTTTCGTGGGTCTCTTCTTTGTGGGAAAACAAAAAAGCCCATCAGCCTCGTTTCCAAACAGGGACCTTAGGCCTGTTTGGTGAACATAACAACCACTACACGACTGAAGCTGTTGCTCTCGTGCTATCCATTAGCAGGACCAGCAAACGGCCTCGCGAGCTGGCATTGCTGATGCGTTCAGGTGAATTGACGTGGTCGACACTCGGTGAATGCAGTACAAGGGACTCCTCGTTAGTATCGAGGGTATGCGCTCATGTCACATTCCCACTGGAACACGCCCCCCCCCCCCCCCCCCATTGAGGTGCCACTCGGACTGAGTGGCAAAACATGCCTGCGTTCAACACATTCTTTAGGAGTTCCTTAGGAAATAAAAAAAAATTGACCAATCGCTTCTAACTTTAAGTTTCAAAAGGTAAGTAAATACCAAGAAAAAAATATGTTTGTATACTGCTCATTGATGCACCAGAGAGAAGAGAGAACATTTTTTACCCCATTATGTTATTTGTGTGTCTCATTGCTGAAAAGTAAATCTGACAATTATCAAAGTATATTAAACTTAATGAGGAATCACAGAGCTTTCTGTTGCTAATTAACCGATACGGGATGACGGTGAACTTTGATCTTGACGCGCCTGTTATTTGTTTTTATAAGCATCAGAATTTTGTTTCTTGAAATACGTTTCATCCTGAAGAGTTCATCTACCGTTTTTTACTTTTTAAATAAAGTATTCAGCGAATTATACATCAAACAATAACACGCTTAACCCGGGAATGAAAGAAGTGTGTAAATGAAGTATGCAGTTCTGTACATAAAGGACTGTAAAACTGAAACCGGAAATGGAAGCAATTTTATTTTAAAATCATTCTCCTGAGTTACAGGCCTGGCGGCACGGTGGACGACTGGTTAGAGCGTCTGACTCGCAGTTCTGAGGTCTGGGGTTCAATCCCTGACCCCGCCTGTGTGGAGTTTGCTTGTTTTCCCTGTGCCTGCGTGGGTTTTCTTCGGTGACTCCGGTTTCCTCCCACATCCCAAAAACATGCATGGTAGGTTAATTGATGACTCTAAATTGCCCGTAGGTGTGAATGTGAGTGCGAACGGTTGTGTGTTTGTATGTGCCCTGCGATTGGCTGGGCACCAGTTCAGGGTGTACCCCGCCTCCTGCCCGATGATAGCTGGGATGGGCTCCAGCACTCCCGCGACCCTTGTGAGGATATGCGGCTCAGAAAATGGATGGATGGATGGAGTTCCGGGCCTGACGGTGGAGGTTGAAGTCTGCAGGATGGTAGATGATAATCGTGACTCTGTTCCTTTTGTCCTTCTCTGTTTTTTGTTTTAGGTTTTTCAGGTTATTCGTTACGCCATGATTTATGGTCCAAATCGTCAAAAGCTGTTTTTTTCCCATCTGGTTACTTGGCTGGCAGCGCCCCTTAGTGCACGGTGGACCGGTCTGGACAACATGACGCAGCAGTTTCATGTTTGCCTCACATGTGAAAGGTCCCTGGCTTCGAAACTGGCTGGCTTTGTATTTTTTCATCTGCCATGATAACTATGGGTAGAAGTTTGTCTCAAAATGATTTCCACAAATATATCCATGATTTACACACGTTTCTTAAATGTTGTGTGTGCGTTTATCATAACTTGACATGATGATGATGAATATTTACATGATATCATTTGTCAATATTCATTTCTGGTTTTCGATTGTTGAAGGTGCGTTTGTGGATCAGCGAGTGAGCGCGTTTATTTTTTATACAAACGTAATGCAGTTTTCAAGATATTCTCACACACGCACACACGATAAAATAGATGATTGAGAGAGAGCCACTTTTTATTTAAACACTAATAATAAGCTGGTTTTTGTATCGTGCTGACAGATGAGGAATGTGATTTATTTAAATTTTCCTTACTAATGACGGGACGGGCGGCACGGTGTGGACGACTGGATAGAGCGTCAGCCTCACAGTTCTGAGGACCCGGGTTCAATCCCCGGCCCCGACTGTGTGGAGTTTGCATGTTCTCCCCGTGCCTGCGTGGGTTTTCGCCGGGCACTACGCTTTCCTCCCACATCCCAAAAACATGCATGAATTGGAGACTCTAAATTGCCCGTAGGCATGACTGTGAGTGCGAATGGTTGTTTGTTCCTATGTGCCCTGCGATTGGCTGGCAACCAGTTCAGGGTGTACCCCGCCTCCTGCCCGATGACAGCTGGGATTGGCTCCAGCACGCATGCGACCCTAGTGAGGAGAAGCGGCTCAGAAAATGGATGGATGGATAATGACGGGACGGCCTGTTTTCCAACTGGTTCAGCCACGGTCGGTTTACTGGGGATTTCGGCAGGGTCGGACCATCGACAGTTGGATTCCCTTAAAAATGACTCTCAGTCAAGTCATCATGCTGATAGGAAACTGCAGCACTGTGGCATCAGAGGATGTCAATATTGATTGGATCAAAGGCTTTTGACAAGTCCAAAACAGGTGGGCTGCCATAGGTTTACAGGTGGTGGGTCACGTAGTGGAGGGTCCCTCCTCTTTGTCTCATTTGCATGTTTAGGTTGCTGTATATTTTACCCTGTGTCCCTTTTCATTTTGTAGTGTGTGTGACCTGTCGTCCCCCGCACCCTGAATGAATCTCCGAAAGTGGATATTCTCTGACTGGAGCTATCGGCCTTGTCAAAACGGGCATTGTAAATAATTGGCAATAACAATTATTTTTTACTTTTCAAATAAACTGCTTGAAGCAAGCACACTTGGTTTCTTATTTGGAAACTTCGACATGCGGACAGTCGCAGCAGGGATTCGAACCTGTTCTACCTCCAGAGCCAAAGCCACCCCAACATAATCCCATTGGTATTGCAAGACAAGTCCAGATCTGTGTGACAGACCACCAAGGACTCCACGAAAAGAGGTTTAATGGAGATCTGATATTGTATTTCAAAATAAAAATCTCTGAAAACTGCATATTTTGCTGTCATTACCCCTGACTGAAAAACTCTGTTAAATCTTTTTAATGAGATATCGCAACACCGGTCCAGTTCTGGGGGACACAACTCCTCCCCAGGTCTCCAACAAAAGAGGTCCCATCCAAATCTGGTGTGGCATTTCAAAATAAAAGTCCCCTCAAATTGGTATATTTTACTGTCATGAACACGGATTTCAAAAATTCATGACAAAATCTGTGAGTTAACAATTAAATGAGATAACAACAACAACGAGATGATCAGCTTTGTTAGTCTGAGGGACTGAAATAACATCCTGTAACGCCTATTTTATAAATCCATTTGAAGAATCTCGATAATGTTCAAACTCAGATTTTCTTTCCCGATGTCACAAATGAGCTGTTTTCTTTCTGTCTCATATTTCTTCCAATGCATCATTCCGTTCTCCTGTTTCCTCTTGTTGACTTTGGTGCTTTGCCATTTTAACTAACGTAGTGTTTAACTCACAGTGTCCAAATCGTAATCTTGATGTCATCTGATTTGCACTTGCTTTTCTCATCCCTCCAAAGTGTTGCGATCGGCGTGTGAAAATGTGTGCAAGGACGGCAGAGTACGAGGAGGAACTTTGGGGCCCAAAAGAGGAGAAGGAGCCACAACGTCAACTGCTGGACGCTGCGTTCAATCTGCAGCCTCGAATTGTGCTACACAGAGCAGGTGGGTTCACTTCTCTCTCACTGGTTTTATGAATTACATTCTAATTTTAATATTATTCCTGTTTTTTTCTGATGAGCACTGTCTGACGTTACATATATAAAAAAATGTATAATATCCAATAGCGTGTAGTCTGATGGCATCCCCTCATGATGATGTGGATTGAGAGTTGTAGGCCAAATTTCAGAACATCTGAAAGGCTTGTGGCCATTGTTGCATGATCAAAGTGTAACAGTGTTCCACAACCTACACGACTTGTTTGGAAAATTGCGAGCCAGATTTTTGCCCTTTTTGTGTCTTGTAGACAAGTTGAGTAAACATTTGTTCATACCAAGTCAAATCAGTCTTCAATGGTGGGAAGTAACCAAGTACGGTAAACCCTCCGCTATATCGCGGTTCATCTATCGCAGTTTTATTACTGTACATATTATTATTTACTGTGCTTAAGTACATTTTTAGAATCAGAATCAGAATCATCTTTATTTATAGAATCACCAAGTATGTCCAAAACACACAAGGAATTTGTCTCTGGTAGTTGGAGCCGCTCTAGTACAACAGACAGTCAATTTACAGAACACTTTGGGGACATAAAGACATTGACAAAAAACAATTGTGCAAAAAGATGCAGAGTCCTCTAGCACTTAGAGCAGTTCGAACGACTAATATTGCAATAGTCCGGTGCAATGACCATTGTGCAAAGGGCGCTGAGACTTCAAGGAGTGTATGCGGTTTAAAGTGACGAGTCGTGCGATCATCTGGGACAATGTCGATTTTGCAAATGATACAGAAACTCCTCAATCCGTGTGCAAATGGAGCAGATGCTACTCTGGCATGAGTGGCCAGAATATGCAAATAGTGCAGCATGGCGAGACAACTACAGTGAGTGCACGAGTAATACATAATTGGCCCCACAGAAATGTGACAACGAACTCAAGTCAACAAATTGCCAGCATGTTGTCATGGAATTGTCGGTCAGGTGTTTAAGAAGTTGATCGCAAGAGGGAAGAAGCTTTTGGAATGTCTACTCATTCTAATTTGCATTGATCGGTCGCGCCTACCTGAGGGAAGGAGCTGGAAGAGCTGGTGACCGGGGTGCGGAGGGTCCGAGAGGATTTTGAAAGCCTTGGCAGCGTGCAAGTCCTCAATGGTGGGTAGGGGGGTACCGACAATCCTTTCAGCAGTTTTGATTGTCCGTTGCAGTCGGAGTTTGTCCTTTTTTGTAGCGGCACCAAACCAGACTGTGATGGAAGAACACAGGACTGATTCGATGACCGCTGTGTAGAACTGCCTCAGCAGCTCCGGTGGCAGGCTGTGCTACATCCTCTGCTGGGCCTTTTTGAGGACGGAGTTGATGTTGGTCGCCCACTTCAGGTCCTGAGAGATTGTAATTCCCAGGAACTTGAAGGTCTCGACGGTTGACACAAGGCAGCTGGACAACGTGAGGGGCAGCTGTGGCGAAGGATGCCTCCTGAAGTCCACGATCATCTCTACCGTCTTGAGCGTGTTCAGCTCCAGGTTGTGTCGGCCGCACCGCAGCTCCAGCCGCTCCGCTTCCTGTCGATATGCAGACTCGTCACCGTCCTTGATGAGGCCGATGACAGTGGTGTCATCTGCAAACTTCAGGAGCTTGACAGTCGGGTTCGCTGAGGTGCAGTAGTTCGTGTAGAGAGAGAAGAGCAGCGGAGAGAGGACACAACCTTGGGGCGCCCCAGTGCTGATGCTGCATGTGGATGAGGTGGCCTCCCCCAGCCTGACCTGCTGTGTCCTGCCCGTCAGAAAGCTGTAAATCCACTGGCAGATGGCAGGTGAGACGCTGAGCTGGAGAAGCTTGGTTGAAAGGAGTTCAGGGATGATGGTGTTGAACGCTGAGCTGAAGTCCACGAACAGGATCCTCGCGTAGGTCCCTGCACTGTCGAGGTGTTCTAGGATGAAGTGCAGGTCCCATGTTGACTGCATCATCCGCAGACCTGTTCGCTTGGTAGGCAAACTGCAGGGGGTCCAGCAGGGGACCTGTGACACTCTTGAGGTGGTCCAGCACGAGACGTTCAAAGGACTTCATGACCACAGATGTCAAAGCGACAGGCCTGTAGTCATTCAGACCAGAGATTGCAGGTTTCTTGGGGACTGGAATGATGGTGGAGCGTTTGAAACAGGATGGAACTTCGCACATTTCCAAAGATCTTTTAAAGATCTGTCATATGATAACTTATGCCAGGTTGGACACAAAAGAAAGAGAATGCCATTACTTCTTCATCAAGCCTGTTTCCCTCACCAACATGTCCATAACAATCTGCACCAATCACGACTCTCTCCTTCTGGGATGCTCAGAACTACTTCGTCTCGCTCCTTCCAAAATTTCTCTTGCACCTCTCGGTCACATCCTACCTGTGGGGAATAGTCATTAATCACATGATACATAACACCCTCAATTTCAAGTTTCAGCCTCATCACTCGATTTGATATTCTTTTCACCTCCAAGACATTCTCAGTTAACTCTTCCTTTGAAATAACCCCTACTCCATTTCTTTTCCTATCTACACCACGGTTTCCTCCCACATCCCAAAAACAAACATTAATTGGAGACTCTAAATTGCCCGTAGGTGTGACTGTGAGTGTGAATGGTTGTTTGTTTGTGTGTGCCCTGTGATTGGCTGGCAACCAGTTCAGTGTGTTCCTGCCCAATGATAGCTGGGATAGGCTCCAGCAGGCCCGCGACCCTTGTGAGGATAAGTGGTTCAGAAAATGGATGGATGGATTTCGGATCTTAAAGGAACATCTAAAAACAATTAAAATCTTGATATAGTCATTAGTTATAGTTTTTTTGTCATTCATTTCAGAAAGTGAAACCCATGTAAAATAAAGATATGACAAGCCCTTATTTTTTGCAAGCTGGTGATAATGGCTTACTAATAATGAAAACCCAAAAATCATAGTGTCAGAAAATTTGAATATATCTATCCAACACAAAATTGTGTCTAGTGAAAATAGTGAGTGGCTCGTAACTCTGCGAAGCCACTAGCCGCAGTGGCTGGTGAGCAAAAAGGTAATGTCAAGCTCTGGACCTGATGAAAGAAAATATTGTCATTGGCATGATGTTTAATCTTAAAACAAATGACTTTGGCTCTTATTTGAAATCTATATTCAGTGTAGCCTTCTTCAAGGCTTCCTGTTAACAAGTGTTGAGAATTAGCACTCGTGCTAAAACACTGCTTTGTCCAATGTCTTTGTGATGTTCATTTCAAACAAGCAAATGATTCCTTGAAATAGACTAACATTAACGTCAATACTCTGGCGCTGGATTCCTGGATCTGGCAGGCTGAAATGCAGGTAGTGATGAGTGCTGATTGGTATCAGGTGCGCGGATGAGGTGCTGATTGCAGGGCAGAGAGAGAGGGAGGGAAAGGCGAGGCAAAAAGCGCCACCCGATTTCCAAAAAAGGAACTGCAGGGACAGACCATGACAGTGATGTACTTTTTCAACATAAAAATAATGAAAAATCTTGTAGTCGAACACAAAACAGGGAATGCTCAAATGTTCTAATTATATTTTTTACCAGGCACTCACTCGTCACGATGTGTGACGTAGTGGTTACGTAGCTCTGAGTAGCTTGTGATGTCCAAGTTCCCATCTGTCCAGGGTGAGACACTTTCCAGTCTGCCTGCTCGATGCTCTCTTTGACTACTTTGGTCTGTCTCTTAGTAAAGTGTCTGCGTTAGCGTTTTGCTGAAGTACAGTATGTGGTGGAAATTTGTATCGTGGTTCAAATGTTTTTACCAACCTTTTAGCTCTCCATCGTGCGATCATGAAGAAAACCTGGTTGAAATGTCTCACAAATTGATGTTTGGCCTCGGCTTGCTTCTTGCTTCGGGTGATTGTGGCTTTTCATATGACTTATATTCCACAACTTGTCGACAGCGGCGGCTTTCAGCAAACAGTTTATTGCATGGCCGAATTGTTACACCTCTAATAATAATATGTGATTGGCTGGCGACCAGTTCAGGGTGTACACCGCCTCTCGCCCATAAATAGTGACCTTAGTGAGGATAAGCAGTACAGAAATTGGATGGATGGATAGATAATAATAATAATTATGATTTCTCCTTGCCTGACCACATTGCTAAACAACCGGCATTGATCACTGTCTGCTGTGTGCTTGTGTGTGTGTGGGTGTGTGTTCTCATGTGGCTGTTTTTTGTGTTTATTTTTGGTTATCTGTTGTTGACCAATACTGGCCACTCATACCAGAGTAGCATCAGCACCACTTGCACACTGACTGAGGAGTATCAACAACATTTGCAAAATCTAAATTGTACCAGATTATCACACTACTAGTCACTTTAAACTGCATACATTCCTTGAAGTCTCGGCGCCTTTTGCACAATGGTCAGTGCAATATTAGTCATTCAAACTGCTCTAATTGCAAGAGGACTCTGCATCTTTGTGCAAAATTGTCAAAAAAAATAAATAATAAATTGTACCTTGTTGGATTTATCTTGCCCAACATTATAAAAAATAGACACAAAAGGAATGAAGACGCTGGTTTTCTTTTTCTCATGACGCTCTTATCAACACACTCTAAACAATCTCTCCCGTCGCTCCTGCATTTATTTATTTAATTTTTTTTACCAACACCTGCCACGTCCCGGCCACGTCCTTCTCTCAGATGATTCCTGTTGAGTCATCTTCTTGAAGGCGAGACATCTTTCTTTCTAAAAATTGTCAATAATATTAATGCAAGCTAAGCAAATAAATGATAACTTCTACAATATATCCAACATACCTGCATTACCAGATTACTAGCAACCTTTTATTTCTCAGTGACTGTTTTTTTCAATGTCTTTATGTCTCAAAAGTATTCTCTGTCAATTGACTGTCGGTTGTCGTACAAGAGCGGCTCCAACGACAGAAGACAAATTCCTTGTGTGTTTTTGACATACTTGGCAAAATAAAGATGATTTTGATTCTGATTTTACATTGTGGGGAAGGGTGGATTCTTGAATGTTTTTTGGCAATTTTAATTGTCTGTTTTGATACATATTCATATTGAGATTGCATTTCCTCATATTTTGTCGAGGTCATTTGTTTGCATTTGTTTTTTATTTAGTTTATGCGGGGACATTGTTTCAATTCCACACAGTTTTCCACTTCGGTCTCGTCGCTTGGGCCATTTTTTCATTTTGGTTTTGGAGGGGTTTGAAAGGATTAAAGGCATTTCAGTTCTTTTCAACGAGGAAAATAAATTTGACATGCAAGACGATTGAGTGACTCTCACTGTTTGAAGAATTGTATTTTATGAAGGATCCCGTTTACACTTTTCAACCGTATCACCAAAAGTCAAACATCTAATCACAATCTAGTTCGATCAATCATTTCCCCATTTTAAAACATGAGACAAAAGTATTTTGGCACCAGTGATAATCCTCAACATTTGTCCACAGGAGGCTTTTGGAAGAGACAAAGAAAATGAAAAAATTGAAAAAATAAAAGATGGTAGACAGAATACAAGAATGTAGATTTTTGTAAACCAGTATGATCGTAATTTCCTTTGATATGAAACATTTATTTTTTCATTTGTTTTAGCCCGATACTCATGAGAGAATCTTTGTCCGTAAACTGAGCAGGCAAAATGTTTCTCACCAGTGTGGGTTCTTGTGTGTCTTTTTAAGCTTCTGTTTTCAATGAATCGTTGACCACAAACTGAGCAGGCAAAAGGTTTCTCACCAGTGTGGGTTCCTGTGTGTGTTTCTAAGTTTCCCTTCTGAGAGAATCTTTGACCAAACACTGAGCAGGCAAAAGCTTTCTCTCCTGTGTGTTTTTTCATGTCGTTTCAAATTGCTCTGAAAAGCAAATATTTTCCCACACCGAGAACATTTCCATCGTTTGTTTTCAGTGTGACATGTCAGATCACCTTCACTCTGTCCATCATCATCATTAGTGTGAGGAGGGTGTGACGTCATGTCGTCACTATCTGATAGTGGAGCTAAGAGTCCATGTGCTTGTGATCCTCCACAGTGGTCTCCATCAGCTTCTGTTGTCATGTGCTGACTTGAGCTGTTGCTTGGAGGCTCCGCCACTCTGCTCTCTTTACTTTGACCTTCATCTTCACTCTTCAATGGGACACCAGTCGAAGGAAACTTTGTGATGTCCTCCTCCACTTCATGTTTGATGTGAGTGTGCTCTTCCTCATCCTCTTTTTTAATGGGAGTGGGCTCCAATTTCTCTTCTTCTTTGATGCGGTGGACCTCTTCATCCTCCACTTCCTCTTTAACGTGAAGAGGCTCTTGCTCCTGCCCCGCAGAACGAAGATCTTCACTGATGTCTTCAAGACACAAGAAGACAAACACACATGGTTTGGTCACATCAATTGTCATGTTTGACTTAAATGTTGTGTCATATGGTTTATATTTATATTTAAGTTTTTTAGGACAGTCAGTTGAGTTAAGGTTTATTGGATAAAATAAAAATGGGCAATAGTCATTCTTTCTCGTCGCCAGTTCCTTGTACCTTGTCGTCGCATTCCAGCATTCCTTGTTTCGATGTCAAAGACTCACAGTAAGACGAGACCCTGTTCCGATGATTGACCTCGCCTTTTTGCCTCACGTTTTTGGATACTGTTGCCTTATTTGGATTGCCTGCCTGTGTACCGACCTCTGCCCGTATATTTAAACCTCTCTTTTTGAAACTGTCCATTTGTTTTGGAGTCGTGCATTTTTGTCGTGCATCTTGTGCAAATTATGTAATCTGAAGGAGTTTACCGACTGTAAGGTAGTGGTAGGGGAGAGTGTGGCTTGACAGCATAGGATGGTGGTGTGTAAGATGACTCTGGTGGTGGGGAGGAAAATTAGGAAGAAAAAGGCAGAGCAGAGAACCATGTGGTGGAAGCTGAGACAGGACGAGTGTTGTGCAGCTTTTTGGGAAGAGGTGAGACAGGCTCTCGGTGGACGGGAGAAGCTTCCAGAAGACTGGACCACTGCAGCCAAGGTGATCAGAGAGGCAGGCAGGAGAGTACTTGGTGTATCTTCTGGCAGGAAAGAAGAGAAGGAGACTTGGTGGTGGAACCTGACACTACAGGAAATCATACAAGGAAATAGATTAGCTCAGAAGAAGTGGGGCACTTAGAGGACCGAGGAGAGGCAAAATGAATACATTGAGATGTAATGGTAGAGGTAGAGGTTGCAAAGGCCAAAGAGGATGGAATTTCGCACATTTCCAAAGATCTGTTAAAGATCTGTCATATGATAACTTATGCCAGGTTGGACACAAAAGAAAGAGAAAATGATCTCTAAAGGTTGGCCAGACAGAGGGATAGAGATGGGAAGGATGTGCAGCAGATTAGGGTGATTAAGGATAGAGATGGAATTGTCTTGACTGATGCGAGTAGTGTGCTGGATAGATGGAAAGAATACTTTGAGGAGTTGATGAATGAGGAAAATGAGAGGGAAGGAAGAGTAGAGGAGGCAACTGTGCTGGACCAGGAAGTGGCAATGATTAGTCAGGAGGAAGTTAGAAAGGCATTCGAGAGGATGAAAAATGGAAAGGCAATTGGTCCTGATGACATTCCTGTGGAGGTCTGGAAGCATCTCGGAGAGGTGGCTGTGGAGTTTTTGACCAGCTTGTTCAAGAATTCTAGCAGGTGAGAAGATGCCTGAGGAATGGAGATAGAGTGTGCTGGTGCCCAGTTTTAAGAACAAGGGTGATGTGCAGGATGATTCTGATGCTTATATAAAAAAGAATAACAGGCGCGTCAAGATCAGAATTCACCGTCATCCTGTATCGGTTAATTAGCAACAGAAAGCTCTGCGATTCCTCATTAAGTCTAACATACTTTGATAATTGTCAGATTTACCTTTCGACAGAAATGTTTGTTTTGCATTTCAGCAATGAGACAGAAATAATATAATGGGGGTGGGGGGGAAGTACTCTCTTCTCTCTGGTGCATCATTGAACAGTATGCAAACTTATATAGTTTTTTGGTATTTAATTACCTTTTGAAACTTAAATTTAGAAGATTTAGAACACGAGAACAACAGTTTCAGTCATGTAGTGGTTGTTATGTTCACCAAACAGGCGTAAGGTCCCTGTTTGGAAACGAGGCTGATGGGCTTTTTTGTTTTCCCACAAAGAAGAGCCCCACGAAAAGCTAAAGACCAGTTGAAGTTAACTCCCCGTCAGTGAATCGGACCCCTGTCTTCCACGTGACAGGCGGATATACTGTGCACTATGCTAACGAGCAGTCTTTTGACCTACTTTCACTGAGTGTATGGCAATGCCAGCGAGACGGTTTGCTGGTCCTGCTGACGGATAGCACGAGAGCAACAGTTTCAGTCGTGTAATGGTTGTTATGTTTGCCAAACATGTGTAAGGAAGACTGGAGGTGGAGGAGAACACAAGAGAGTCAGTACAAATGTGGGAAGCCAAGTAATCAATCGAACACAAGAGAACGAATCACAAGAGTACCACGGAAGATACTACTGGTGCTGGATTCCTGGATCTGGAAGGCTTACTGTATATGCAGGCAGTGATTAGTGCTGATTGAGAACAGGTGCGTGGGCGAGGAGGTGATGCTTGCTGGAGAGTTAGATTCCAAGATGGCACCTACCAGTGTGGTCGCCTCGGTAACGCGCTCTCTAGTATTGTCTTTGTTTTTGTGTTTTTCGTCCGTCTTTGGAGACCTTACACGACTCACTTACACAAGGGGAGACCTGCTAACCATCAAGGAGGCTACTCAGGACTTTCTGTCACCAACTTTCGAAAATCCGCTCAGTTTTTTCCCCGAGTTACTCACCGGAGCGGCGTCCGCGGTTTTCGGCGCATGGATGCGGAAGCGGCGCCACAGAGGAAAACGAGCCGGCATTCAGGTGAAACTCCGCAAGAGAGGACACAGATTGGCGTTCCCGTCGATCCACCTCGCGAATGTACGCTCCCTACCCAACAAAATGGACGAGCTTCATCTTCTGTTAAATACCAGTAAAGACTTCGGACGTTCCGCGGCCATGTGCTTCACGGAGACCTGGCTTTGCGACGCTGTACCCGATGGCGCCGTCACGCTTCCCGGCTTCAACATTCATCGAGCGGACCGCGACATGGAATCATCGGGGAAAACGAAGGGCGGCGGGATATGCCTCCATATAAACGAAAAATGGTGTACGGACGTCACGGTGCTCAGCACACACTGCAGCCCGCATTTGGAGTCGCTGTTTTTGAACTGTAAACCATTTTACTCGCCACGTGAGTTTGCATCGTTTATACTGGCTGGAGTCTATATTACACCGCAACCTAACACGAACGCCGCATTGCTAACGCTCGCCGAACAAGTCAACGAAATAGAAAAAAAACACCCTGACTCACCCCTCATTATTCTAGGGGACTTTAACAAAGCTAAACTCAACGACGAACTCCCTAAATACAAGCAGCACATCGACTGTCCTACCATGGAAAATAATACTTTCGACCACTGCTACACTATGGTAAAAAACGCATACCGTGCTATACCTCGTGCAGCCCTGGGCTCGTCTGATCACTGCTTAATTCACTTAATACCGACGTACAAGCAAGAACTTAAATGTGCGAAGCCTACAGTGAAAACAGTCAAAAAGTGGACCAATGAAGCAAAGATGGAACTTCAAAGCTGTTTAGACTGCACAGACTGGAGTGTCTTTGAAAATTCAGCTGGCAGCCTGGATGAATATACGGACACTGTCACATCCTATATCAGTTTCTGTGAAGAGGTTTGTGTACCAACAAAATCATTTCGGACATTCAACAACAACAAGCCGTGGTTCACTGCTAAACTTAAGCAGCTTCGCCAAGCTAAGGAAGATGCATATTAGAGCGGGGACAGGGCCCTGTATAATCGAGCTAGAAACCAGCTTACTAAAGAAATTAACATTGCAAAGAGGATCTATGCAGCAAAGTTGGAAAAACAGTTTAGCGCGAACGACTCGAAATCAGTCTGGCGTGCATTCCAATCGCTGACTAATTACAAGCGACGATCCCCCCAAGCTGAGAACAATAGCACACTAGCCAACGACTTGAATACCTTCTATTGCAGATTTGAAAAGGACAGTTTCACTCCACACACCCACCCGGCCGCACCCGCGACCACAACCACACCTCTGACTTCTGCGTTAACCATCCATGAACAGGATGTGAGACGCATCTTCAAACAACAGAAGATTAACAAAGCGACAGGACCGGACCATGTGTCCCCATCCTGCCTCAAAGTCTGCGCGGACCAGCTCGCTCCAGTCTTCACTCAGATCTTTAACAGATCTTTGGAAATGTGCGAAGTTCCATCCTGCTTCAAACGCTCCACCATCATTCCAGTCCCCAAGAAACCTGCAATCTCTGGTCTGAATGACTACAGGCCTGTCGCTTTGACATCTGTGGTCATGAAGTCCTTTGAACGTCTCGTGCTGGACCACCTCAAGAGTGTCACAGGTCCCCTGCTGGACCCCCTGCAGTTTGCCTACCAAGCGAACAGGTCTGCGGATGATACAGTCAACATGGGACTGCACTTCATCCTAGAACACCTCGACAGTGCAGGGACCTACGCGAGGATCCTGTTCGTGGACTTCAGCTCAGCGTTCAACACCATCATCCCTGAACTCCTTTCAACCAAGCTTCTCCAGCTCAGCATCTCACCTGCCATCTGCCAGTGGATTTACAGCTTTCTGACGGGCAGGACACAGCAGGTCAGGCTGGGGGAGGCCTCCTCATCCACACGCAGCATCAGCACTGGGGCGCCCCAAGGTTGTGTCCTCTCTCCGCTGCTCTTCTCTCTCTACACGAACGACTGCACCTCAGCGAACCCGACTGTCAAGCTCCTGAAGTTTGCAGATGACACCACTGTCATCGGCCTCATCAAGGACGGTGACGAGTCTGCATATCGACAGGAAGCAGAGCGGCTGGAGCTGTGGTGCGGGCGACACAACCTGGAGCTGAACACGCTCAAGACGGTAAAGATGATCGTGGACTTCAGGAGGCATCCTTCGCCACAGCTGCCCCTCACGTTGTCCAGCTGCCTTGTGTCAACCGTCGAGACCTTCAAGTTCTTGGGAATTACAATCTCTCAGGACCTGAAGTGGGCGAACAACATCAACTCCGTCCTCAAAAAGGCCCAGCAGAGGATGTACTTCCTGCGGCTTCTGATAAACCACGGCCTGCCACCGGAGCTGCTGAGACAGTTCTACACAGCGGCCATCGAATCGGTCCTGTGTTCTTCCATCACAGTCTGGTTTGGTGCTGCTACAAAAAAGGACAAACTCCGACTGCAACGGACAATCAAAACTGCTGAAAGGATTGTCGGTACCCCCCTTCCCACCATTGAGGACTTGCACGATGCCAGAACTAAGACAAGGGCGTGCAAAATCCTCTCGGACCGTCTGCACCCCGGTCACCCGCTCTTCCAGCTCCTTCCCTCAGGTAGGCGCTACCGATCGACGCAAACTAGAACTAGTAGACATTCCAACAGCTTCTTCCCTCTTGCGATCAACTTCTTAAACACCTAACCTATAATTCCATTACAACAAGCTGGCAATTTTTTGATTTGAGTTCGTTGTCACATTTCTGTGGGGCCAATTATGTATTACTCGTGCACTCACTGTAGTTGTCTCGCCATGCTGCACTATTTGCATATACTGGCCACTCATGCCAGAGTAGCATCTGCTCCATTTGCACACTGATTGAGGAGTATCTGTAACATTTGCACAACCAACATTGTCCCAGATGATCGCACTACTCGTCACTTTAAACCGCATACACTCCTTGAAGTCTCAGCGCCCTTTGCACAATGGTCATTGCACCGGACTATTGCAATATTAGTCGTTCGAACTGCTCTAAGTGCTGGAGGACTCTGCATCTTTTTGCACAATTGTTTTTTGTCAATGTCTTTATGTCCCCAAAGTGTACTGTAAATTGACTGTTTGTTGTACTAGAGCGGCTCCAACTACCGGAGACAAATTCCTTGTGTGTTTTGGACATACTTGGCAAATAAAGATGATTCTGATTCTGATTCTGATTAAAATTATTCAAACATGGCGGCCAAGTGCGACATTCTAGCAAGCCTCATGCAAAGACAAAGAGGACTGGACTGCTTCTGAGTGGTCCAAAGTTTTGTTCTCTGATGAAAGTCAATTTTGCATATACTCTGGAAATCAAGGTCCCAGAGTCTGGTCAGACCCCTTAAATTTTTCACTCTGTTATATTGCAGCCATTTGCTAAAATCATTTAAGTTCTTTTCCCCCCCTCAATGTACATACAGCATCCCATCCAAAAATTAATTGTTGAAATTTGTGAAGCTTTATGAAAAACGAAAAACTGAAATTTGACATTGCCATATGTATTCAGGCCCTTTGTTGTGACACTCATATTTAACTCAGGTGCTGTCCATTTCTTTTGATCATCCTTAAAATGGTTCTACACCTTCATTGGAGTCCAGCTGTGTTTGATTATTTTGATTGGACTTGATTAGGAAAGCCACACCCGTGTCTACATAAAACCTTACAGCTCACAGTGCATGTCAGAGCAAATGAGAATCATGAGGTCAATAAATCTGCAAAGGTTTCAACAATTCAGTTTTTCTGTCAATATGGGATGCTGTGAGTACATTAATGAGGGAAATATCAGCTGACTTCGGAGGAGAGGCGAGTACACCCTGAACTGGTCCCCAGCCAATCACAGGGCACATATAGACAAACAACCATTTGCACTCACATTCACACCTATGGACAATTTACAGTCTTCAATCAACCACCATGCATGATTTTGGGAGGTGGGAGGAACCCGGAGTACCTGGAGAAAACTGGTAGGAAAGTAATTGCACAAAATGGAAAGTACAATAATTGCTACTTTCAAAAGCTTCTGAAGACACTTAAATTGATTCACAATAAAGCATTTATTAGCCATTTGTTCCCGAAAACTTTATGTACAGAAATAGAATACATCCATCCATCCATCCATTATCTGACCCGCTTATCCTCACAAGGGTCGCGGGAGCGCTGGACCGCGGCGGCTGAGGACCCCACCCAATCAATTGAGGGCCGGGATCAGGCCCAGGGGTCCACCCGAGAGCAGCCCGGCGGAGGGGACACGTCACACACCGAGGGACCCAGGGTGGTCCGCCGGCACCACCAAGGCGCCCCGGCAACCGGCCACCCAGTGGGGGGACAAAAAAGCAAAGGAATGAGGCAAATTTTATTTTAATCTTACATTTTTAGATCAACATGTACTTGAGCGGTGTAAATAAGTTGCTGAGCTGGAACATTAAGGCCCACCCCACAAGGGGTGCCAAGCCTGTGAGCCAGTCCAGCAGGGGACCCAACCATGGGGACGCCCCCCCCCCCCCCCCGACCCCCTAGGGAGGTCCTGAGCCCGCCCGAAGCGCTCCGACCAGTCCCAAACGAAGGGGCCCTGGACCACCGCCCCCTCCCCCCACGCCCAGCCCCCACAACCCACAGAGAGCATCGGGGCCCCAGCCACCAACAGGGCCCAACGCAAGAACCAGCAGCCACCCAAACACGGTCATAGCCCACCAAAGCGAGCCCTTGTTAAGCGCCCGTCGTGAGCAAGGACGGGCGAGGGCGCGAAGAGAGGGTAGAGGAAGGCGAGACCCAATGGGGGAGAGAGTGGACATACCCCCACCCCTCTGTGGCCTGACAACTGAAGGGGGAGGGCCGTCAGGCCCCAGGAGTCAAGCCAAGAGAAATGTGAAAACCCACCACCCACCCTATTACTATGCTTACCAGGTCCCCGACTGGCAACCATTATCCCTGTACCGTGACTGTGTGTGCTAGGGTGTAGTGCATTAAAATTGGAGAAACTGATGGGGGAGAGGCGACACGGTTGCAGGCCAATACTGACCTGCAACCGTCACCCCCACCAACCCAAACCAACCAGTTGGTACCGTGGCGGTATCGAGTGTTGTGCCAACTGGTTCCTTCTTTTGAATCATTTTCATAAGAAGTTCAAACTGCAAGGCCACCTGTCTCATCATATTGTCCTGACAGTGTCACGTACGTGGTTTGGGCGAGGGCGAGTAACGCAAGGCAAGAACATGGTGGACCCAATTGCAGGGAAGCAGGGAGGCAAGGCAGGAATGCGGGAGTCTCAAAATAATAATATTTAATCTTCAAAAAGGGAAAACTGAACAAAGTCCCACAACAGATACCAATCAAATCAAAGTAACAAAGAAACACTTGAATATCTAAAACTGGAAACAAACTATGACCTGTGAGGAAGACGTGGAATAGAAAGGGAAAATGACACCTGACAATGACATACCACAATGATAAAGACAACTGGCGACTATGACATGGCAAAGACATGTGACAACGACAATGAACCGACAAGAACTGAAAGAAACCAGGGAACTAAATACAAACAGATTGACGAGACAACGAGGAACACCTGGACAAGACACGAGTGGCTGGAGAGAGCTGATTGGTCGACACCAAGTAGATGAGAACAGGTGGACACAACAACCTAATGAGCACACGACAAACATGGAACACAGGAAAACATGGAACAAAACTAAACACAACCCAAACCAAAACACAGACCATGACAGACAGTCCCTCTTGATGAAGGTGGAGGGCAGCAAGCTGCTCATCATGCTTCGAGAGGCGTTGACCCTGCGCTTGAAGGGCTTTGCACACTGGGTCTGAGTCTGCTGGGTCCATGTTATGGCCAGTTCGTTCTGTCATGAACGGAACAGAGGACAGGACCCAAAAATGCACGACTCCAATACAAATGGACAGTTTAAAAAAAGAGAGGTTTAATATACGGGCAGAGGTCGGTACACAGGCAGGCAATCCAAAAAAGGCAACAGTATCCAAAAACATGAGGCAAAAAGGCGAGGTCGATAATCCGAACAGTGTCCAGTCTTTCTGTGAGTCTTTGATGTGGAAACAAGGAATGCTGGAACGCGACGACAAGGTACAACGAACTGGCGACGAGAAAGAATGAGACACGAGGTTAAATGCAAGGGGTAATTAGGGTGAACGAGGCACAGGTGGGTGGCACGGTGGACGACTGGTTAGAGCGTCAGCCACACAGTTCTGAGGACTCGGGTTCAATCCCCGGCCCCGCCTGTGTGGAGTTTGCATGTTCTCCCCGTGCCTGCGTGGGTTTTCTCCGGGGACTCCGGTTTCCTCCCACATCCCAAAAACATGCATT
The DNA here is from genome assembly GCF_024500275.1 of Phycodurus eques. Taxonomy (NCBI): domain Eukaryota; kingdom Metazoa; phylum Chordata; class Actinopteri; order Syngnathiformes; family Syngnathidae; genus Phycodurus; species Phycodurus eques. The sequence continues at coordinate 4,442 of NW_026904434.1, read as the reverse complement.
AAGTGGAGACTCTAAATTGCCCGTAGGCATGACTGTGAGTGTGAATTGTTGTTTGTTTCTATGTGCCCTGCGATTGGCGGTCAACCAGTTCAGGGTGTAGCCTTCCTCCTGCCCGATGACAGCTGGGATAGGCTCCAGCACGCCCGCGACCCTAGTGAGGAGAAGCGGCTCAGAAAATGGATGGATGGATGGAGGCACAGGTGGTGAAGATGCTCTCAGGAGCAGGTGTGTATGAAACAGGGGGAAGACAAAAAACGGAACACACACCCATGACAGTACCCCCCCTTAACGGCCGGCCCCAGACAGCCGCATCGACCTTGGGAGCCTCAGCTTCACGGTGACAGGGTTGATGATCTTTGTGATGGGGAAGGGCCCAACGAACCTGGGAGCGAGCTTCTTGGACTCCACCCGGAGTGGAATATGTTTGTCGAGAGCCAAACTCGCTGACCCACTTTGTAGTTCGGGGCCGGTGTCCTCCGATGGTCAGCAGCGGTTTTGTAGGACCGTCCCTGGCGCAGCAGCATCTGGCGGGCTCGCTCCCAGGTCCTCCTGCAGCGTCTCACCAAGGTCAATGCCGCTGGAACTGTGGATGGACTCTGGGGCTATGGCAGGAAACAGAGATGGTTGGTAACCATGCACAACGTGAAAAGGCGATAGACCAGTGGATGCAGAGGGGAGGGAATTGTGAGAGAATTCAACCCAAGGCAGTTTCTGTGAAGCGAGACATCGGAGCCCAGTCTCCAGGTCCTGGTTCAGCCTCTCGGTTTGGCCTTTGGTTTCAGGGTGAAACCCAGATGACAGACTCACAGTAGCAACTATGAACTGAACCTGGTGTATCATTAACTCTGCAGTATCTTTAGCTGAGGGGAGTTTCGGGAGTGCAATGAAGTGAGCCATTTTAGAGAACCTGTCAACAACTGTGAGAATTGTGTTATTTCCTTTCGAGGCCGGTAATCCCGTAACAAAGTCTACGGAGATATCTGACCAAGGACGTTGTGGTATTGCCAGAGGTCGCAACTCCCCAGAAGGATGTTTACGAGAGGACTTGTTAGCAGCACATACCTGGCAAGCGTTGACATCATTGGTAACATCCCTTCTAACATTGGGCCATCAAAAACGCTGTTCGACCACAGATTGAGTCTTGGCAATGCCTGGGTGACATACAGTCCGGTTAGTGTGAGCCCAGTGGATGACTCTTCCCCTTAAGGTCAGAAACACATAAAGCCTGTTTTCAGGGCAATTTTCTGGGCTAAGAGTGTTCTCCAGAGCCTCCTTTACCGCAGTCTCAATGTCCCAAACAAAAGCAGAAACAAAACATGACTTGGGCAAAATGGTTTTAGGGTCGGACAAAGAATTCTCTGCGCAGAAAATGCGCGATAATGCATCTGGTTTACCATTTTTAGAACCAGGTCGGTAGGATAACGTGAAATTGAATATAGTGAAAAACAGAGCCCATCAAGCCTGCCTCGCATTTAATCTCTTAGCAGTTTTAAGATATTCCCGGTTCTTGTGATCTGTCCATACTAAAAACGGAGTATGTGCCCCCTCTAGCCAGTGACTCCACTCCACCAAAGCCACCTTGACTGCCAGCAGTTCATGGTCACCAATGTCATAATTTCTCTCGGCTCGGGTCAGTTTTTTGGAAAGATAAGCACAAGGATGTAATTTACCATCCTTGAGAGATTTCTGGGAGAGCACTGCCCCTATTCCGGCATCAGACGCATCGACTTCTACCACAAACTGCTGTTTGAGATCTGGCAAAGTAAGGATGGGAGTGGAGGTAAACTCGATTTGAGTTTCTGGAAAGCTGCCTGACAAAACGGGTTCCATACAAAAGGTCTGTGTGGCGAGATGAGATCATGCAAAGGAGAAGCTATAGAACTGAAATTTCTAAAGAACTTTCTGTAGAAATTAGCAAACCCTAAGAACCTTTGTATGTCTGTGCGTGACGTGGGAGTGGGCCAATTAGTCACGGCATCAACTTTGCAAGGGTCCATCTTGATTTCACCTGGAGCCAGCACGAACCCCAGAAAAGAAACGGACGCCTTGTGGAACTCACATTTCTCAGCCTTGACATATAGTTGATTCTGCAGTAACCGCTGCCATACAGAGCGGACATGAATGATGTGAGTCTCCTCATCCGGGGAGAATATCAAAATGTCGTCCAAATAGACAAAAACCTAAACATTCAACATGTTACGCAGGACATCATTGACAAGGTTTTGGAAAACAGCTGGAGCGTGAGTAAGCCCAAAAGGCATTACCAAATACTCATAATGTCCCGTTGGTGTGTTGAATGCTGTTTTCCATTCATTCCCCCTCCCTTATCCTAACAAAATGATATGCATTTCTTCAGTCTAGTTTGGTGAAAATCTTGGCTCCCTCCAGGAACTCAAAGGCAGTGGAGTTGAGAGTAAGAGGATACCTGTTTTTCACTGTTATGTCGTTGAGACCCCGGTAATCGATACAGGGTCGCAGAGTCTTGTCCTTCTTGTCCACAAAGAAAAATCCGGTTCCTGCAGGGGATGAAGATGGGCGAATAATCCCGGCTGCCAGGGATTCATCCACATACTCCTTCATAGCCTTGTGTTCTGGCCCTGAAAGAGAGAATAACCTCCCTCGTGGGGGTGTGGTTCCAGGCAGCAAATCAACAGCACAGTCATAAGGTCTGTGGGTTGGAAGGGATTTGGCCTTGGACTTGGAAAAACATCTTAAATATCCTGGTAACAGGTGGGCACTTGAGATAAATCAGGATACCCAAGTGGGGTCTGTGGATTGTCATTAGAAACATAGCCCTGAAAATCACATGGCGGCTTGAAACAGTTCTGGGCGCAATTGCTGCCCCATGACATAAGCCGCCCAGAGGACCAGTCAATGTGGGGGTTATGTAATTTCAAATATGTGTTCCCTCAAATAAGCTCATGATTCATGGCGTCAAAAACATGAAAATGAATGCGTTCCGAGTGAGAATCAGGAAATGTCAATGTGAGTGTTTGGGTGCGGTGAGGGATCTTGCCCATAAAACTGCCGTCTGCAGTTGCGGTGACGTTTTATTTGAAAGGTTCTCAGGTGGATACGTGTAACGAGGAGGGAGTTGAGTAAGTTTGATTTTTAATTAATACAGGTGTATGAATTTCTTGATCAGGAGAGCATAGTGTCACTTTAGGAAGAACCCGTGTAGGGTCTTCCTTAATGAAATTCAGACTCACCTCTCCCGTGCCCTTGCTACCGGCACCGGCAACTTTGACGTGACAGTTGCTCACGGAATGACCCAACTGACCGCAGTCAAAGCACCGCCCTTCCCTCAGCCGGCGTTGACGTTCCTCAGGGGAGAGACGTAACCTGCCCAGTTGCATGGGTTCATCCGTGGTGACGCTAGCCAGTGGGTTGAGGGGATCTGCCTTGGTTTGGCTGGTCACCGAGGCTCGTCCTCCAAGTGCGCGGTGACGCAGCCCTCCGCCAAACTCCGTCCAGCAAGCGATCCAAAAGCCTCATGTCGATCCTAATGGCGAGAGCGAGGAGAGTGTCCAAGTTGGTCGGCAGGTCTAGCGTGACTAAATGATCCTTGACGGCTGGGGATAGTCCTTGAAAAAAGGCATCTAGTAGCGCCCTATTATTCCACAGACTGTCAGCTGCTAGAATGCGAAACTCAATCGCGTAATCTGACACCCTGCCCTCCTTTGTGTAAGGTGACAAGCGAGCGAGCTGCCTCACGATCTGGTGTGGAAAACTGAAAAACTTGCTCCATAGTCTTTACGAAAAAAGCCCACGAATGACACGCGGGGGAATTGCGGCTCCATTCAGCAGTAGCCCATGCCTCCGCACGACCAATCAGGTGGGAAATAACAAAAGCGATTTTTGCCCGCTCGGTGGGGAAGGCAGCTGCCTGCAGCTCAAAGTGGAGTTTGCACTGAGTGATGAATGGCTTAAAGTTCCCAGAATCTCCAGAGAACCTCTCCGGTCGAGAGAGCTTTGGGCAGACAGCAGTGGAGGTGGCAGGTGGCTGCATGGTGACTGCTTCACATGGAAATGTTGGTACCGTGGCGGTATCGAGTGTTGTGCCAACTGGTTCCTTCTTTTGAATCATTTTCATAAGAAGTTCAAACTGCGAGGCCACCTGTCTCATCATATTGTCCTGACAGTGTCACGTACGTGGTTTGGGCGAGGGCGAGTAACGCAAGGCAAGAACATGGTGGACCCAATTGCAGGGAAGCAGGGAGGCAAGGCAGGAATGTGGGAGTCTCAAAATAATAATATTTAATCTTCAAAAAAGGAAAATGAACAAAGTCCCACAACAGATACCAATCAAATCAAAGTAACAAAGAAACACTTGAATATCTAAAACTGGAAACAAACTATGACCTGTGAGGAAGACGTGGAATAGAAAGGGAAAATGACACCTGACAATGACATACCACAATGATAAAAACAACTGGCGACTA